>NW_027281580.1:0-82500 GCF_046629955.1 Centroberyx affinis | reverse complement strand
CCTTTTTTTAGCGGCCATCTGTAATGAGATGCACTTATTGCTAATTGACTGATTACATTAACAATATACTGTATATCCTGACTAACCCTAACCCTCTGACCTGTGACCTCCTGTCGGTTGCTTGTACTGTCGGTTATCTAGGGTTTTAACTTAATCCACTGTTACTCAATGTGCAGTAGCAGCCATTTTGAACCCCACCAACACCCTCTTTCCTTGTGTATTCATCCTGCATCTCTCCTCAGGATGCTGAACAGCAGGTACACTTCCTAACAAAACTCTTGTGTCTCATAACTAACTAGTTACCAGACCGTTCCTTGTGACTTCCGATTGAAAAAATAGAGCAGAAAGTGTTTTTTTCCACAGCAGTCTAGCTGTTGGAGTGCAGCAGTTCTCCATCCTGCAGTGAAGAGTCGGACTCCATCTGGAAGTCTCTCTGCATAAACGTGACATCAGACAGGAGCGTTGTGCAGCTGCACCTTACACACTGCAACAGCTGCAGTGAGGAAAACGTCTGTGTTATCTGCGGTTTGCAGTGTGAATCTACTGTAGTTTAATTGAGCCGCTACAATTGATTTGTCTGCGTGGCGTTCGGAGGTAATTGAGTGTTGTGAACGCAGCGTCGCCCTCGGCTTCATCGTGCTCGTCTTCATCCTCTGCAGTGCTTAGCTGGCACTCATACTTTGTTTGTTTCTTATTAGCTATTTTCTACTCAATTATAATCCTCCCCCAGACCTAAACACCCCCCCCCCCCCCAACAGCACCTCCATTCCCCCCGCCCCCTCCACTCACTCTCTCTCCTCCGTCGGTCCTTGTTCTCTCTCTTCTTTCTTCCCTTCCTTCCACCCCCCACCCACCCCATCCCCTTCCCCTCCCTCACCACCCCTCCACCCCCCTCTCCTCTCTCTCTCTGTGGGCCAATTGGGGTGCCATGATATGCAAATGCGGGTGTGAGAATGTCCTATTTCTTTATAAATAGATCTGCATGTATGATGAAGTGTGTACGGTAAACAGGAGAGAGCCGCACTCTTCTCTGATAGAAGACAGACTTTTAGTTTCACTGTCGGTTTGGTCTGGTCTGGTCTGGTTTGGTTTGGTTTGGTTTGGTCTGGCCTGGTTTGGTCTGGTCTGGTCTGGTCTGGTTTGGTTTGTTTGTTTGTTTGTTTGTTTAGATCCCAATTAGCTACTGTATTGTAGCTACTCAGTACAGTAGCTTCTCTTCCTGGGGTCCCCATTAACATTTTTAACAATACTTCAATAACAGAAAATACATCAATCCACATCCGTAACATTCATACTCACAATAAGACTCAATACATAACACAACTACTAAGACAAACAACAACAAACACCACCTCAAAGCCTGTCTAATACATACAATAGCTCTATATAATAATTTCATCTCTTGAGTAATTGAGAAAAAGAAATCACTTAGCAACTCATCCACTAAATCACAAATAAAAGTGGGATGGATAGCTCAAAAACAACATCATATAATATTCTACACTATTCCTTGTGTAAACAAATACAATCTTAACGTTTTGTTAAAATGTATTACTTTCTGAAATAAAAAAACTTGGTAATGAATTCCATGCCACAATTGCTTTTAGTCAATTCCAAGATCAAGACCAGTCGAGTCCAAGTCAGTTCCAAGACCAGGTCCAAAAGGGTTTGAGACCAAGTCAGGATCAAGGCCAGAGCAAATCGAGTAAACGTTGTCCATGTTAACAGAGATGTAGATCTACCTGCAGGAGCTTCAGCATTCAACTGATCAATGAACAGACATTTGAGGATCTTAACATACGCAGATCTGTACAGGTGAAATCTCTGAACTGTCTGTAGTGCTGGGGAGAAAATGAACCAATCATCAATAAACATTTCCCCTTTTTCTATTTTTAAATGGGCAGAAAAAAGTCGAGTCATATATTGGCCGAGACGTAAGTCAGAAAAGTATCCTGGAGACTCGACTGAAATAGGACTTGTGCTTTTTTATGTTTCTAAAGGTTAATGAAGCCATGACATTTAAACATTTTTAGATTGATAGGAAAGAATGGAAAAACGTAATTCTAGTGTCAAGAAAGTATATAAATCCAAGTCCAGACACACCTGTGAGTCAGGTATGAAATTGAGATTGCTTCTCTGAGTTCACTGTTGCTTGTAAACCCTGAGAAAGGCCTGAATCATGTTTTTTTTTATGTCTTTGCCCTCCAAATAAAGACATTTTACACCAGACACAGTTGCCTGGACCTGGATTTATGTCCATTCCTGACACTAGAAGTATATTTTTTCCAGTGTTTTCTATTCAGTTCCTTCCAACCCATGAACACCTGTGAAGTTGGTCTGAAATCTTGATGAGATGTGCAAATATTCAGATAAATCAAACTAATATTTTGGTTCTTTTCGCTATGCATTTTCCCTAATTTACTGAATTTTTCGCTTATTGCAGTTTCTGTGCTTGAAAACAAATGACAGAAAAAGATCCAAGAAGAAAAAAATATTTCCCAATGTTCAACTTGATTTTTAGGCCAGGAATTCAATACCTTGTTTAGGA
Source organism: Centroberyx affinis (assembly GCF_046629955.1). NCBI lineage: Eukaryota > Metazoa > Chordata > Actinopteri > Beryciformes > Berycidae > Centroberyx > Centroberyx affinis. The sequence goes on along the minus strand of NW_027281580.1, from coordinate 79,952 downwards.
GCAGCTTTCCCTTTATGAAAACAAGACTAGGTCAAAACCTAGCATATTGCTGGACCATGTATGGGTGTGCCACGTGCCACGGCTGACCGATGGTGTAACTAACTCTGCTGTAGACTGCTAATACAGAATAATAGTCCATACATCCATACTGACCTCCGTTCCAGTGCGTCCCGTCTCCTCTCTCCGCCGCTGTCCTCTCCACCGCGCCCACGGCCCGCATCGATCCTCCCGATCCAAGCCCAGAACCGTGGCCCCTGGGAAACTCCGGGAAGCGTCGGCAGGAAGCCCTCAGCGCGCCAAAACCTCCATGCTTGTCTCTCTCTCCGCCGACAGAACAGAGGGGCTTCAGGTGGACTGAGCTCACGCATATGCATCGAAATAAACGGCGATATGATATAATTGTATAGATTCTACTTTAGCTTCAGTTAGCTTCAGCTTACATGCATGATATTGGTCAGCCTGCTTACTGTGTGGGAGGAACGGGCTCCCGATCTCAGCGGAGAAACAAGATGGCGGAGAAAACGAAACTTACATTTCTGTGATCCTATGATGTGCCACCTGCCACGGCCGACCAATGGTGTAACTTCATCACTCAGTCAGTCAGTGAGTGACAGACAATCGCGTTTATAGGGCTGGCCCCACTGTTGCGGTCTAGCCAAAAAACTGAAGCCTCCTGTGATCTGTGGAAACTCTAAGAGTCGATATTGCGTGTTGATTTTTGCTTTCTTCATTTATTTTCTAAATAAGCTGCCATTGGGAGGCAGAGTGGGCCTCTGTAAAAACATATGAAATCTATTAATCTACATCAAGGGACTTCAGACAGCTTGGTCTGCAGTCCTGCAGTCACATGTTGTACTTGGACATTAAAAAATAAAGAAAACCTTTTGTGAAATACAGTCTGTATATGAACATGTGTGGTAGTCAGTTTCATGATTTTTTTAATATCATTGGGAAATATATCTCATGTCACCACACTGTATTATTATTTACTATGCTCAGTATGCTGCTGATGATTTGATCTATCCACTGTATATCTATATGTGTCTGTCTATGTATCTTATGTGTATGTATGAATGTATATACTTATATCTTATATTATGTAAAAGATAGAAAGATAAACAAATACATATATAGATAGATGTATACATACATTTGTCTCATATACTCACCTCCCTCTCCTGTTCCTCCTCCTCCTCCTGCTCCTCCTCTTCCTCCTCCTCTTCCTCCTGCTCCTCCTCCTCCTCCTCCTGTTCCTCCCCCTCTTCCTCCTCCTCCTCTTCCTCCTGCTCCTCCTCCTCTTCCTCCTCTTCCTCCTGCTCCTCCTCCTCCTCCTGTTCCTCCTCTTCTTCCTCCTCCTCCTCTTCCTCCTGCAGCTCGTATTGTGAGGAGCCGGCAGTGGTGCGACATGATGCCGTGTTTGGATGACGAAGGCTGCGATCTCCTGGTGAACCAGTCGGGCTGGACCTGCACACAGCCGGGAGGCCGGGTCAAGACCACCACGGTAAGACCAGAACCGAGCTAGACTGGACCAGACTGGACCAGACCAGACTAGACCAGACCGGACCAGAATAGATGGCATCAGACCAGACCAAACTAGACTAGACCAGACCAGGCCAGACGACACCAGACCAGACCAAACTAGACCAAAACAAGCCAGATCAGAGCAGAGCATTAAAATAAATAATAATAATAATAAATAATATAATTTTTACTTGTACAGCATTTTACAAAACAAGTCCCATGTGTACCAGCTGTGAGCTTCATAGTAAATGTAAGAAAATCAAATCACCAATAATTGCTAAAGACTACTCCAACGTAACAGCTAATGTTACTGCTAACATACACTTAGCAAGGCCTGCTATGCTAACCCTATTACCTACACCCACTTAACAATGAAGAACTGCAACAAACAAAATGCAAAGCTGAAGTCAAACCATTTGTTGTTGCACTAAAATGTAAAGATTTGGTTGACTTCAAAACGGTTCAAATCATGTACAGAGCTAAAAAAAAAAAAAAAACCTGTATGTTCAAGAAACAATTAGTCAGGACTAATGCAAAATATCATTGTATAACAGTCAAAGGAGTTAATTTATGGAACAACTGTAGTGAGGAAATGAAGACATGTAGAACATTTAATATGTTTAAACAAATGTTTAAAAATATGATGATGATGATCGGAGAGGGGAACTGGCAGTAAGACAGGGTACAGGATGTGTAGGTTGTTTTTGATTTGTGTTGTTTTGTTTGTTTTATTCTGATTGTTTTGTTCTTGTTTTGTTTTGAATGTTTTATTTTTTGTTTGATTTGATTGATTTGATCGAGTTGTGTATCGTGAACACTGGGGTGGAAAGTTGGAATATTTATGTTTAACATTAAGTTTATAGATAAAATATAAAAATAGGGGGTATTGATAAGTATTCACTTCTTCCTACTCCTTTCCGGACAAGAAATATTTATTTATGTTGTTTATTGAGAGTTTGCTGTATATGTTTGCTGTTAATTTTATTGGTTATTTTTGTTTTGTTTTTCTCACTTATATTTTTTACTTTTTTAACATGTTCGAAATCTAATCTAATCTAATCTAATCTAATCTAATCTTGTAAAACGACACGACTCACCTGATCAGGAAACCAGGGAAGTTGAAATGGATCTTCCACTAGCGAGCCAAACACTTCCACAAGACATCTGAATTTGCATAGAAATGTGAAATGGAAAAATCAATCTTCCAATGCAACTGCAGTGAAAACCAGCAGCAGCAGGAGCATCAGCTGCTCTGTAAATGTTACTACAACAGGAGCTTAGGACCTAATGAAAATACTACAGGCTGTCAGGCAGCAACGTGGAGATGCTAGCACTTCTAGCAAGCATCAGAAACAAAATCTGATCAAATTAACAGCAAAAGCAATAAAAGCAAGATAAGAAATATGAATCCAAGGCAAGAAAACATAAAAGGAAAGTCAAAGCAATAAAAGCTCATTACATAAATGTAAGTCTATAAAACAGTTTTATGAAGTGATATAGAAGTTGATACAGATTTAGCGGCCTGTGGTCCTCAGGCAGGTTGGTCGGACATCTAGGAGTTCAGATGGCAACCAATAGAGACATATTGTTTTTCATCTGGAGTTTTCAGCAGCCAATAGAGATTTATTGTGTTTAATCTGGAGTTTGGACCAGCCAATAGAATGTATTGTTTTTAATCTGGAGTTTGAACCGCCAATAGCTATTGGCTAACCTATTGTTTTTAATCTGGATTTAGGAACAGCCAATAGAGATTTAGTGTTTTTAATCTGGAGATTGGAACAGCCGATTGAGACATATTGTTTTCAAATCTAAAACTCAATTATGAAACTAACAGATAACCAATGTAAAGATGCTAATATCATGGTGGTGTGATCTTGTCTTTTGTTCCGGTAAGAAATATGATAACATTATGTTGTTAACAAAAAAAAACAAAAAAAAACGGAGGAATGCTAGTTGCATTTCTTGTGTGGCTGTTCAGCTTGTTATTATGCAATGGACATACTTATAGATCCATTCTTATACAGTCAAACTGGTCTAAATAGAGAATTATAGACCAGTTTATGTCCTAAATCAGTTTATAATTTAAATTAGTTTAAAACAAGACAAGTTTATAAAGACCAGTCCAAGGCCCGGAGTTTATGCATCTGGCCACAGTGGTGGAGTTTGGCTCTTTTCGTTCCTTCCTTCTTTTTTTCTTCCTTCCTATCTTCCTCCTCCCATCCTCCCGTCTTTCCTTCCCTCCGCTGTGTCTTTACTTATAGCCAATCAGTCCAGCAGCTAATGACTAGTGGTTCGCAACAGAAGGATCCAATTTTAATGTCAGCTTCAAATAACATAATAGCTCATAACGAGGACACTCCTTGGGCCACTTGTAACTATTATGAAATCAAAGCTCATGTGTGTGTTGATAGAATAATTGTTACCCACGAACACTCGCTTCCAGTCAGTGAATAGCGGCTCTGTCAGTCTCTGCTCACGGCTCTCATCTCCCCGCTGATTAACAAGTGTTGTTTCAATAGCGTCATCATGCAGTGTTAAGCTGCGTCCCTGGCATCAGCATCAGCATCAGCATCAGCAGCATCACCAGACCAACCAAAGTGCAACGAGGATTTGTTGATTTATAAAGTACGACCCATTGTCTTCTGTCATTCTTTGTCATCTTCTATGGAGCTGATTACATTAGTCTGATTAGACTGATTGTCTGTCGTCAGATTTGCTGCTTTTCAGATTTGCTTTTGTCCTCTGTGATGTTGAAAAGACATTTAGTAGATAATCATCATTTTATTTCTTATATATGTACAACTTGATGAAGATGTTGCCCTCAAAGGAGACAGGCAGTAGCTGGCTATAGTGTGAAGCTGTTTATTTTTACCATCTAGCCAAATGACTTGTAAAAAGATCCATGATAATGTGATCTGATGGCTCAGTAAGAGGTTTTTCTTTCTCTTCTCGTCCTCTGACCTGAAAGCTGATGAACAGCAATGACAAAAATCTAATTTTCAACAAAAATTAAAGTTTTCCATTGTAAGACAGAAGGCAGAAGCATTAACATGCACAGCACAGTGTGGTCGACCAGTGATTCTCAACCTTTTTCATATCAAGGACCCTAATTTAGTCCACATTAGAGCCACAGACCCCCATTTGATGAGATTTTGCCTCTCGGACTCAAATCTGAGAATATTTTTATTGCTAGATTATGATTTTGTCCAGAATTCCATGAATATCTGTAGTAAGAGTCAAACAATCATTATTCTACATTAAGGCTGGGTATTGGCAAGGACCTCACGATACGATACATATCACGATACATTGCGATATGATACGTATCACGATACATTGCGATACGATACATATTGTGATACATTATATACATAATTTAAAAATAGAGCTGAAAATACAACTTGCTGTGTACCACCTGGGTAGTCTAATATGTACATCACATTATATTGATAACTCAGCGGACAAATTGAGTCAAAACTATTTAATTCAAAGGGATTTGAGGGAAATTTAAGGACATTTTAAATCCGTTTAAAACATGAATAATTTTTTTTAATGTATCGATACGAGGGGCTAGAAAATCGATACAGTATCATGGAAAAAAATATTGCAATACTCAGCTGTATTGATTTTTTTGCACAGCCCTATTCTACATTCTCTAAGTGTGTTCACTTCTTGTAAAAGAAATAATGCTGCAATTTAACAATTCATCAGTCTGCTTTGGACCCCCTGGAACCCCCTCAAGGACCCCTATTGGTCCCCGGACCCCATGTTAAGAACCACTGTGGTAGACTATCAGCGTGTTGACTGGCTTCAGGTTCCTGTGTTTTCTCTCCTGACATGCAGCATAACACAAAATAAACTTTGTTGAATTAAATGACTGCAGACACATACATACTTCCTTGCATAGTACATACACATCATTTGGTGCAGTATAGGCACCAGATCCAGTTTAATCACGACTCATTACACAACAGGTAGTTTCAGCCAAACAACCTGATTAGGCAAAGGCGTCTTCCAGCTGTGTTGATAATTCCCATAGAGCGCAGCCAGCTGTACATTATGAGAGCTGAAATTAGTTGTGATGCTAACTCCTGTGGTAACAAGGGAGCTGGTTAGAGATCAGCCTTGCTCTCCCCTCTTTCTCATTCTCATTCATTTATTCATGCAGGAGAAAAGGTTAAAACACCATACAAGGTGTTTAAAACACTTTGGGCCGTACTCTGCTGGTTTCCCGTCCTGCAGCAGCGGAAAGAGAAAACAGTAAAGTATTTAAAAGGCAGAGGATTCAAAAGAGACAGACATTCAAAGGAAACAGATGGGGGAAAGATATAAGGAACAAGACATCCAAAGGCCTGTGAAGGAAGCTACAAAGGAACAGATTAAGAATTTAGAGAATGATTCTGTTTCCCGGTTCGGAGGCGATCCCTGATATTTAACTACGACAAGTCAGAGAGGGCCGACCCGACCTGCAGCAGCAAGTTTTAATAAGGTCGTTTAAAGATGACAAGAGGTGCACTGTCTCTAATATTTGAAGGGAATATTCTTCCAAAATCAAAAAGATCTAAATCCAGCACTGTTATTATATCGTGGCAAGGGATTTTCACAATAAGTACACATTTGCTGTTAAGCGTTGTGTAAAGCCACAATACCTTGAGAGGATGTTCTTTAGTGTGATTAAGGTTTCTTAGGGCAGTGGTTCTCAACGTGGGGTCCGGGGACCACCAGGGGTCCTTGAGGGGGTTCCAGGGGGTCCCCAGCAACTTGATGAATTGTTGAATTTCAGCATTATTTAATTTTCAAGCAGTTAACGCAATTAGAGAATGTAGAAGAAAAGACTATTTTGATCATAGTTTCACTATTATCTCTCTACATACAATGCGAATAGTCATGGAATTCTGGACAAAATCATATCTGACAATAAAAATATTCTCAGATATGGGTCCGAGAGACAAAATCTCATCAAATGGGGGTCCGTGGCTTTAATGTGGACTAAATTAGGGGTCCATTGTATGAAAAAGGTTGAGAACCACTGTCTTAGGGGATGAAACTAGGTAGAAGGTGCAGCTCGGTGCTCAGCCTCCCCTGTACCGAAGCTCAGCCACACCTGTCTCCGCTCTTCTTCTTCTTCTGCATATAAGAAGCGTGCGCGTTTCCTCCTTTGCGGGAGCGTTTTGGGAAGCTGACGGGCAGAGTCGCGCGCGGCCCCGCCCGCCATGCTTGGTAGGGGCTGAGACGAGTCCGCCGCGCTGTCAGGATACTCGCTGAATAATGAAACCTGTCAAGCCGGCGTTCACTTTGAGCATCCAGTCGGTTTCTGTGCGTGGAAAGCAGAGAGAGAGACACACTCACACACACACACACACACACACACACACACACACACACACACACACCCCTCCCATCACCCTCCTTGCTCGGCCCTAGAATCCTGAGTTTGTTTCCAAAGGGGACTTGTTTTAAAGATGGACAGGAGAGCGGGGAGCTGCTAACCTTATAAGATTCAGTGTCAGACCGCTCGTCCGTCGTCTCTCAGCTGCCGGAGGGAGCAGTCGGCCAAAACGCTGCTTTTTTATTTTTTTTATTTTATGCCATTCGAAATCAGACAAATGTTTGGGGATTTTTTATTTTTTAGCTTTGCTCTATCACACAGTGAGCACGTTTACATGAACTGCAATATTCCGATATTAACCCGATTAAGACAATACTCTGAATAAGACACTGCCATGTAAACAGCATTTTCTGATTACCTTAACCCGAATAAGGTCATAGTCGGAGTAAGCAATAGTCAAATTAAGACATGTGCAGTATTCATTAAATCCAAATTTTATTTGTCACATACACAATCATACACAGTACAATGCGCAGTGAAATGCTTTAGGTACCTGTCCGGCTCAGATAGTGTGTAAAACAAAATTTAAAAGAGCAATTAAAATAGAGACATAATTTAATAAATAAACAGAAGTACAAGCAAATGTAGACTATATACACCTGTGCTATACACAGGATCGTGCAAATAGTGCAACCTATGCAATAGTAGTTAGTAATAGTGCAACCTAACTTGGAGGTGGGGGGGGGCTAGGCACAGTTCTCGTTGAGGAGTCGGATGGCCTGAGGGAAGAAGCGCCTCCTCATCCTCTCTGTGTTGGCCCTCAGGCAGCGGTCTTAGTCGCATTATTGTAAGTGCATTGTAGACATGTATACACCTTAAAGGAATAGTTCACCCAAAAATGAAAATTCTGTCATCATCTACTCTCCCTCATGCCAAATGAAACACAGGTGAAATTTGTTAGTCCATATAACACACAGGGAGGCTGCAGCACAACTTGGTAGCAGCCTTCTCCAAAACAACTGAAGTCAATGGGGACCTGCAGCCAGTTGCACCAGCTGACCGTAAGCTCTATCGTAAGTTAGGGTGTAAAGTCTACACTAACTGTTACGTCGAAACTAGTTAGTTTGACACTAAAGTTGTGTCTTTGTTTAGTTGCACCATGAGACTTAAGGTACATCTTAACTAGTAGAGCGTAAACGGACCACTAACCAAAACATTGTCACAGACAGTGACGTTTTCCCCTGCCGCACTGTTAGAACCTCGATAGAACCTCCTTGGGCCGCACCTAGAGCTAAAATCAACGACTATCATCTAACCATGGCTACGCGATAGCAACAGAAAAAGATTAGAAACCTTGGAAATTTGCAAACCTCTACAAATAGGTATGTTATCGGTGTATAAAGTAGGCTGTAAGAATTCATGTTAGTTTGCCTCCTATACCAGTCTAGCCCAGATAGTAGCCTAGAATTAATAGAACGTTAGACAACAAGTGACATCAAGCGGTTTAACCGTTATTTTCAACAGAGCAAAAGTTAGGCATTTCCCCCTCAGTAACCATTATTGATGGCTAAAGAAAGTTGTAGATTTGTTATTCGTCAGTTCAGTGACCTAAACTCATGTCCAAGATATAAGTCAGTGGTTCCTCCTGTCCCCCAGCAGTGTTGTTGCTCTCCATACCACCTGAATGTCTGGAGCATCTCACCTTAGCAAGTGAAGTGGAGCAATATTCACATCGGGAATGTAGCTTGTTACATCATCTGGGAGACTGAAATGTTCGGATTATTGAAATATGCATGACAGACATGTGGAAACTTTATGAAATCGCTGTGTAAAGTACGTATTCTGCATAGATGAATACAAATAATCACCCCAAGTGTCTATAATACTCAATAATACTGGCTAACACCCAAGTCTGAACGCACCACCGGGGAAGCCTATAAAATGAAGCCTAATTTAGGTTCCGATGCTGTGTGCGTATCTCTGCTCGGGGAAAACGAAAGCACGAGTATAAATAAAAATCATCATACTGTTCAAAAGGATGTAATCCGTCATGGAGAACGCGTTGCCGACATAAACCGCCCTGGATTTGTCCCTCCTGCTCCTCCAGCAAGTTAAAAATGTCTGTCAAATTGATGCGCCGTGCTAACTGTTATTTTACAGAGGACTTTACACCTAGTAGGAGGTAGGTGTAAGTTTTAAGTTGTAACTTAAGTCTACGTTGTAACTATTTCAGTTGGTGCAACCGTAAAAATTTTAGTAATGCGTAAACTCGGACTTAGAGAGACTTTACGTTCAAACTAGCCTACGTTAGAACTTAAGTTCAGCTGGTGCAACTGGCTGCTGTTCTTTAGAGCTCCAAAACAAAAACAGCCAAACAATCACACTGTGAATAGAAAGACCTGTACACCATTATTTGTTGCAAATCAATCAGCTGTAGTTTTTGCACTAAATGATGGTGTAAATATACTGTGGGTCTTTTTGGAACTCTGAAGAACTGGTCCCCACTGACTTCAGTTGTTTTGGAGAAGGCTGCTATGGAGTTGTGCTGCAGCCTCCCTGTGTGTTATATGGACAAACTTCACCTGTGTTTCAAGTGGCATGAGGGGGAGGAGATGATGACAGAATTTTCATTTTTGGGTGAACTATTCCGTTAATCGCTCTATGACGTCCTTTCGGTGTTTTCGCAGCATTTTGCGACACGTACGGCAATCCAACTGCTTGACGACGCATGCTCTAGCTTCCAGCGAGTGTTGCGCAACGTGTTTACAGAAGAAAAGATGATTGCCACCGGTAAAAAGAAAGCCCCCACATTTTGTCCCTACCACAGTAGTAACATGACAGAAAGGGTTTCAGGTTAAATTCCGGAGGGAAACTCGGACGTAGGGACGTAATGTGGGCGTCATTAATGGGACTCTGCTCTGTAGCATGTAAACGGGAATATGAATGGAATATTCTATAAGAAACTCATGTAAACACCTTAATCGAAATATTGTCTTATTTAGAATAAGGTCAATAGTCGGATTATTGCAGTCCATGTAAACGTAGTCAGTGTCTCTGCATGACGCTGACTGTATGAGAGTATATGATGCTGTAATTGAAAACCTTATTCCAAAATGTGATATCCAGCATTTTGAAAAACGAAAATGTGACACCTACTTAGACAAAATGTTTGGTGGCATGAAAGTAAAGGTCTGATATTGAGCCACAAAATAGTGACATTTTAAAGCATATATATCTATATATATAAGCAAACATAACACTGAATAAAAAAAAAATACAAGGTAGAGACATTTTAGACCAATTTCATGAGAGATAATTTGAACAGAATCACTACATCATATCCGTGTTACACGTTTCTATTGTTGAAAAAGGCAGGGTTTCAATGTAGTCAATGTAAGGCTGACACATTTTCAGAAAGTAGTCATATTTCGTCCTTAAAATATATGTAATTTTCTCCAGGGTTTCACATCTATTCATTTATGAGAGCCATCATGTTGGTTTTTAAAATATTCAGCAATGAACACCAAGAAACATTTGTTTTTCCAAAATGCATAAATGTGTTATGGACATGAAACTCTTCACTTATAACTGTATTTAATGCCATAAATTGAACTTTAAGAAATTATATGTGACTTGGCCGCCGGTGGATAATGACCAGCTCGCTGTGTCTTTTCTGGCAAAGGGCCGCATGAATAATTGATGTCCTTAATGATACAGCTTTAGCGGGGATAAACAAACATGCTTATTCCAGTCCAAACCAACAAATAGACTCACAGAAGCTAAGCCCTCACCTTAGCTGACTACAGCAAAAACTCATGAATTTTGATGTTGTATTTGGAATACATTTGACTCCATAATTTCATCTCCCGTGCCCTAGTAGTAAACAGTGTTACATAAGCGCTGCAGAAACCTTGCTATTGTAATCAGTGACTTTCTGTTTGTATGTTGACTCATAACATCTTGTAGTTGGACGTCTCTAAACACTTTTCTGTTTAACCTTTATTTATCCTGGGTGTCATGATACCAGAGTTTTGACTTTGATACCAATACGGTCAGTTTAATTTCTGAAGCACAGCGAACAAGAAAACATCAAGCAATGTCACAGAACAACCGCTGGGATTTATTTTAACCAAAACCACCAGAAAGCGCCACAAAGTCAACATCAAGAACTTAAATAACTTCATAAATATTCAACTCTGCAATGAGAACAACCAACAAAATAAATATATCAGAACTTGAAGAAAACTGGGCAGTGATGTTGTATAAAAATCACTGAGATGCTTTGCTAAGTCATCTGACCTGACAGCTCTGCAGGAACGTTTCCTCTGGGGTTTCAATCTTGTCTGGCTGTCCGTCTTTGTTCTGAAGTGAAATAGTTCCATATTTGGCTCCTGGCGCCAGTTTGCCACCCAGTTTGGTTTAGTTTGTTGTCAAAATAAACTCAGTGAGTATGTGTTCCCACTGTGTTCATTTCAATTGTACTTTTGTTTTACACATTCAGTGTACTACTTCCCTTAAAGGATAAGTTCTGCGATTTTGGACCTATATGGTCTCTTTCATCCCTGTAGCTGTTGGACCCACAGACAGTATTGTCTGTGGGTCCAATTTGTCAGCTGTCAGTTGAAGCAGCGAGCTCTGCTGCCTCTTGCTGCAACGAGTCCAAACTGTTTGTCAGAATATCTCCAAAAAGCCGTTTGTGTCTCCACAGAGTTGAGAGGAAACAGACTCAGTTCCCCCGTTACACAACTTTCACTAATCAGGAAATCGCAGAACTATTTTCCTCTGCCGCAGCACAGACCGCTGTGGGGTGAAAGGCGGTTCCTGGCAGAGTGATCTAGTTCTGGAAGGTCGGGTCAGATTGTAAACAGTAGAGTTCGGTAAAAGACGATCCGCTGAGTGGAAACGGTCGGTGCTGCTGCTTTCCAGGCCGTGGAGAGAAATACGTCGGTCGCTCTCCGTATCGTTTTCACAGACTGGATTTTTTGGAGATATTTTGAAAAACAGTTTGGACTCAGACTGTTGCAGCAAGAGGCAGCGGAGCTCGCTGCTTCATCTGACAGCTGACTGGAGACAATACTGTCTGTGGGTCTAAGAACTACAGGGAGGAAGAGACTCATTACCTCCAAAAGGAGGTTATGTTTTCGGTGCCGTTTGTTTGTTTGTTTGTTTGTTAGCAGGATTACGGAAAAACTACTGGCCCGATTTTTCATTTTTTTGTGGAAGGGTGTAGCATGGGCCAAGGAAGAACCCATTAAATTTCGGAGCGGATCCGGATCCGACTCACGAACAAGCAATAATATCACGAACCTTGGCGGAGGTCTACGCTCTCTGAGTGCCCTTCTAGTTATATATAGATCCAAAATCGCTGAACTTATCCTTTTAAAGCTGTTACCAGTAGAATTTGAAATGTGATGACTCTGGTGACCCCTTCAGTCCGTTAGCGGTAATGTTTTATATCACTGTCGCAAAGACAATGTAGCTGGATCATGTTAGCTCATCAATGCCGTAGCTATTTAGCTAATGCATGAGTTTTCTTAGTGTTTCTAACATCAGCGCTGTACCATTAGCCAATTTATTATAGGAATTTGAGTGAGTCTTTGGTTCAAAGTGGACAAAGACAAAATCTTCATATTGACAAGCTAACTGCTGCTGGAAAACGTAAACGATCCCCCAAACGCTTCTTTTTACATTTTATTGAAGAGGGAACAGCTGTTGGGAGCTTGTTGGGCGCCATGTTGAATAGCTTCACTCTGTTCATTCAAAGTGAGGCAGTCCTCTTCCTGTTTTGGTTGAGGCACTTCCTTTGAGCCGCAAGTCAATCCTACACAATTCACGGGAAATCACACTCAGGGACAAATAGAATAAACACAGAAAACAACAATTTTCTTGCCGATGGTCTCATTTTTCTACAGCCATTATACTATGTTGTCAAAACTAATTTGAGAATGATAAACTGTATTTAGGTAAATACTCCACACATATAGCAGCTTTAATTACCCCAATTCAGTCAGTGAATGGCACCTAGTTACCTTATTTCTCCAGTATTAAGCTGCACTGTCATGTCTGCTGGGTTTTTACAGAGACGGAGGAAGAGAAATGACAAGCAGTTTAGTTGAGTTGTCGGCATCTGACATTTCCAGGTTTCAGTCATCAGTCAGACAAAAAAATGAATACCAAACATGCACACGGTGTAACAGACAGACTTGAGTTTAGTTAGAGGCTGAGGATGGATGGACACGTCTGGTCTCCCGCTCCCCGCTGGTTCGTTGGCCTCGTTGTCAGAGGAGGAGAGAGGAGTTTGCTTCAGAGACAAGGTCATTAAACACCAAGCAGCTGAGTGTTTAACCTGAGCTCCGCCGTGGGTTTGATGTTCAGATTAGAGCCGACAATACAGCGGCTTAAGAGGAGGAGGAGGGGAGAGAGTCGCATAGAAAATACCCTCTTTTATTAGACCATAAAGGAGCCATGTAACAACAGCAATATCCTTTTAAAGGCTCTCATCAATCTTTAAAGAAGACACTATACTGCGTGAAAGTCAAATGCGTTGTACGTGTATCAAAAACACAGGCAAACCTCTTAGATATCACCAATTAACAAACATCCTACACTTTCCATACATCCTTATAGGCTTGTCAGCTCATTTTCTCTGGGCTAATTTTGCATAATGCGCTCCACTCATCCACGTTCTGCTTGACCCAGGTTTTAATGAACACGGATCCCACTTCCTTGTAAACACGGCAGAGTTGCGTGTCGGTACGCCCACTCGCTGTCTCACGGCAGCGCTGCGTCCCCTTGATTTAATTTGCCTTACAGCAAGGCAATCATATCTCCTGCCATTCATTAGCGGCGGATCTTGTTTTTTGCGTGGAGCTCCTTAAAAACAAAAAATAATTCCTCGTACTTTGCATATACCACGCTCTCTGCCAGGGTGAATACGCGGTTGTTACCCGCCGCCATGTTTCAGGCAAATTAGCCAGCAGGAGAAAAACGGCTGTTGAATCTCGATGGCTGGTGAATCCGTCTGCTGGTGCGAGCTTGGAGACGAGCCGAAAGGTAGCGGGGTGAAGTGAGAGGAGAGGAGAGGAGAGGAAGAGAGGAGAGGATGATGAGAGGGAGAGAGAGAGAGGCAGACGGAGCGGTCGCATCACCTTGGGCGTCCTGCCAACACATCGCACCGTTTAACAATGGGAGTGTAATCTGCTACTATTGGCAGCGGGGAGTATTTTAAATATCTATAGTCTCCCGGAATATTACGAGAGGATTTTACAGCATTCTTTAATATTTTAAAGGAGCTACACCACAGTTTGTCTTGCAATATTAATGAGACAATTTCTTGCTTGTTTTGCCATGGAACTGAAATAAATACAAATTGAGCTGATTGTGCTGCTCTCAAAACACACTCATCGGCGGCCACTATTTATCAAAAAGCAATTATGTTCGCTCCCGAGCAAAAGCAAGACCGTACGCTTTCCAATTTACTCCAACTAGCGTGTTTATCACGGAAATGGCAGATAACACTATAGATTGCACCCAACACACACACAAATTAGCTATCATAATGCAGCCGTTCACACCGCCTGTATTCCGTTCTACCATGCTTTAATCAAGAGCGTGAGGGCAGCGGTGTGTATTAAAGTGATGTGATGTGTGCTAATGGCATGATAAAGCTCATCTGCTGCTGTCGAGTGTTCAGTATAATCTTGTCACAGACACTCCAGCCGCTGTCTGCTCCCATCGTCTCTGTCACTGATTTTTTTCTGAATATGACTTTTTTCCCCCCGAAGGGATTCTTCTAACTTTGCCGTGGGGAGGACATCGTCTCCTTCCGGGACACACAAGTGATGACTCCATTTTAAGAAACTTGCATTTAGACGATAACTTGTTTTTTGCTCATTATGCCGCGGTGCTGCTGCTAATTTGTTTGTTGTGAGTTCAATGTGGTTTTTTAAATTTGCTGAGTGGGCGTTAACGAGCTATAGGCCTTAATGGAGTCGTCCTTGTATTATTGCTGGCTGCTGATGTGTTTGTTTTGTTCCTTTTTTATTTTACCGTAGTTTGTAACTTTGTTAAGAAATGAGCTGTACAAGTGCTGTTATCATTACTAGTAGCAGTATCGTCATCATCATCATCATCATCATCATCATCATACAGGAAAAGGCAGAGGCGTTAGTTGACAGCCGTTTTAGCTTATACAAAAACCAGCAACACTGTCCCACATTTTCCTGGAGCCACTGTCTGTAGAAACTGCTGCTTGATTTTCTAAATCATTCAAAGAAATATAGCAGTAGTTCTAGCTATATTTACTCCTAATTGGCATAGCAGCCATATAAGTCCTGCATATGGAAACAGTATAGAAGCTCTTATTGTAGACAATAAACAGGCTATGTGATATGGGATATTAATAATTTAATCAGGCAAGTTGTTTGTTTGTATATGATATATATAGATATTTTTCTAACATTTCAGTGTTGCTTTGTTTGTTGTTTGGATATTCATGTCTTCCTGTTTTCAGCGCAGCAGGATCCATGCCCAGACAATTATTTTCTCGACAAATGTCCCGCAAAATTAACAACCAGTGGTATTAGTTCTAAGCTATCGCGACAGATTTTTTCCAAGCTGTTTTCTGCTGAAATGTGGAAAGACGTACAAAGCTGGACAGAAATGCAAGAAAAGAAAACAAACGACTAAAGCAAGCTAAAGAAGAGATTTAAAAAAATAAAATAAAATCCAAACCTGACAAGTTTTTTAACAGATGTCAGCCTGATGGAGCAGGTTTCTGCCTCTAAGAAAAGCAGCAGAAAAAAACCTCTATCAGAATTGGTGAGTCAGATACGTTTCATCATACTCTAGGCTTCGTATGTTTCCTGTATCACAGCGAATAAAGCTGGAAACACGGTCCAGGCTCCTGTCTGGAGACCTGCTGCCGACTAGAACTTCCTGCTAGTCCGTCTCAACAGAACTGAACAGACACGCTTCATTTCTCTGCTGTTTTGGAGTAGAGACTAGGGCTAAAGACAAGACAGTTTACTGTGTCACAGTAACCTACATTTGGAAACAAATCCACCTTATCACACTATTCACTTTTACTGAGAACGTTACTGAATGGATCTACAGCCACACCACAACAAGCTGACTCAGCTGTTTGCATTAAGAGTTGTCTGTTTCTAGCTGCTTGGTACAGATTTACCCTTTATGGTAACACTTTACACAATAAGGGTCACTAAGTTAAGGGTTAGCTAATGCTTAATAAGCATTAACTAACCCTTAATTAACAGTTAACTAATGTGTCTGGTAATCATTTTCTAATGGTGTTCATGTTAACTAAGGTATTAATTTATACATTATTTAATAGTCATCTTAGCCTATCTTAACTATTAAATAATGTATAAATTAATACCTTAGTTAACATGAACACCATTAGTAAATTACACATTAGTTAACTGTTAATTAAGGGATAGTTAATGCTTATTAAGCATTTAATGCAGTTAATGCAGTTAATGCTTATTAAGCATTAACTGACCCTTATTAAGCATCAACTAACCCTTATTAAGCATTAACTAACCTTTAACTTAGTGACCCTTATTGTAAAGTGTTACCCACTTTATTAACTAACAGATGATTCTATAATGTTCCTCCATCATGGAGACACAGCTGGCTGGTGATGGAACTGTAAAGCCTTTATTTCCTTGCTTATGAAAACCAGTTGATCAGGACTCATCAGGCTTCTCACCCAGACTGTATTTGCTTCAGTCCCAGTATCTTTACTACAGTATATAATAAATACTCAAACACAGCTCTGTTGTTATTTCTGTGTATTTTTCATTCCGCCTCGGTAAACACACTCCGGCCACGGTGCAGTTCACCAGCTTTTCATCACAGACATGCTAAACAATGGAAATATGGAAATATACCCAAGCTGGCAACATCAAATAAAACACACACACAGTCCACAAAGCTCTCTGTGGAGCCATTATTTATTTAAAAAGCATTATATTTATTTCATATGGAGAGTGAGCAGTGAATGTTTGTGTGGCTGTCAGACAGGCTTGTCATCAGTTCTGTCCTCAGACCCTCAGATTCACCTGCCTGCCGGTCTACCTGCTGTTAAACCAACAGATCAGACCGGCACGACTCTGCCTCTGCTTATATTCAATTCAGTTCAATTCAATGCAATTTAAACTTTATTAAGACTCATCTTAAAAATAGGTCCATAACAAACAATACAAGACAATTACACAAAAAAGAACAAGACACAAAAAGGATAGAAAGTGGAAGACTGTATTGGTCTACATCAGTCTGCATAAGTATTTCACTAAATTAAGTAAATAAGGTAAGAAATGTCTTTAGATTATTGTGTGACCGTTCTTGAACTTGGGTGTTTCAGATATTTAGCACAAAAAGTCCTCCAACCCATACGACCACATAGGTGGTTTGTTCCTCCCCTCTAATACGACCCACAGGAGCGTTTCCAACGTGATCTCACAAAAATAGGTTAAGGTTATGGTAAAGTTTAGGCAAATAAAACAACTTGGGTTATGGTTAGGCAACTAAAACAGCGGACCAACGCAGCACATTGTCATTATTTACACGACCGCTAGAGGCCGCTTAACTTTAAAACGTAACTATAGGTCGTAATAAGCTGCTTCTACAAACGACCTATGGGAACGTTTTTTGGGGGAGGACAGTCTCAAATTTGTCTAAGCCGAGGAGAGGCAACCATGAGCCACGCAGGGCCGAGAGCCTGATGGTTTTCACTCCAACCAAACACCAATCAGGCCCAGTCTGACCAGCACTGAAGGTAGTTTTGAAGTTCCTGCCTCGATCTCAGATGACCTCCAGTAGCAGCACGTAGAATAAATCAAATTCCAACTGTAAAACCTCCAGTGATCCCAATACTGCTGGACTACTGGGATCAATCAATCAATGGATGTTTGAAATTGATGAATTGACTCGATTACAAGAATAATCACTGCAACTGTAGGAGGAAAGGAGCATCTGGGTCAAGCGTGTGTGTGTGTGTGTGTTTGTGTTTGATGTTGTGTTTGACGTTGTGTGTATGCATATATATGTTTGTATGTATGTATTATGTATGTGTGTGTGTGTGTGTGTGTGTGTGTGTGTGTGTCATGTAGAGTTGTTCCGATACCGATACCAGTATCAGAAATGCCTCCGATACAGCCTAAAATGCTGGATCGGGTATCAGCGAGTACGCGAGTCTATGCACCAATCCGATATCATGTAATTTATTAGCCCCGGAAAAAATAAACTTTAAAGTAGTTTCACCCAGATAAAACTGTTTTCCCGGAAATCAATTCTTCTTCACCGCTCTAAAACAGTAGCCTACACAGCACTACTGTTTTAGAGCAGCGAAGAAGAATTGATTTCCGGTAATTTATCACGTGATGATCGCTCATTTACGCTACACAGGCAAACAACAACACATGCGGTGCTAGCGGAGAGTGTAACGTTACTCAGAGCTAGCGAAATGTCAGCAATTTGGCAATAATTTAAAGGACAATTTAAAGGAATTGTTATTTATTCCTAGATTTATTTATTTATGTTCTTTTTCAGTTATGACCGGCTGTCAAACTAGATAATAAAAGAAAGTTCTATGGCATTCATTCTCTGTATGTATTTGTTCATGTTTTACAAAGGGTTTAACCTGAGCCAGGCCATACAACAATGATAGCAATCATATCACATCCATACAGGGTTAGTAGTATACAGCTGTTAAAAAACTAATAATAATATATATACATTTTTTTAACGCACCGGTTTCGGATCGGTACTCGGTGTCGGCCGATACGCAAGTTCAGGTATTGGAATCGGTATCGGGAAGGAAAAAATGGTATCGGAACATCTCTAGTGTCATGTGCTGTATATCTGCAGGTCTTTGGCATGCAGGTGCTGTACTAACTTCATAAGGATTCCAGTCTGCGCTCTACAGTCTCTCCAAATATTCTGCGGACTGCATGGCTCATCGTCCATCTGTCTGTCTGAACTCACACTCAGCTGTCTGTCTAATGCTGCATTTTTCCATAACATATGTTCTGGATATACACGCTGCGTTCATGTCAGTGTGCGTTATGTGCGGCTCAGACACCCAGCAATGAGTTAAAAAGCGTTCCCGCCTGGGGGAGAGGAGAAAACAGCACAGAGAAGAGCGCATGACAGGCGCTGCGGGCTCATCCTCTTCCTGTAATTGATCCCATTGGGCCGTCGGGGCTTTAGCGGAGCCAATCAGAGTGCAGGTTTAACTCCGATCGCCACGGCAGGACAGCTGCTCATCTAATGCCAAACAAAACAGCAGGTCTGGTTTGGAAGTAGCGGTTCGGCCGGGAAGGCAGGGAGGCTTTGAAGCGGAGTCTCAGCAGAGTGACACAACACACACACACACACACACACACACACACACACATCTGAAGCTGAGGAAAGTGCAGATTAGTCCTGTTCGCACTGGACTAATATCACCTGGGGACGGCCAGTGATTTGTAATAATTGCGGAGATCATTGGGGATTTTACAGTTTTTTTTTTTTACGATCGCTTTGGCCCAATTTTCGCAACAGAGTTTCACTGTGCTCAACTCTTAATGCAAAGAGCCAAACTGACTCACTGCCAAAGTGTTACGACTCAAACCGCTGCTCAGACACAAAGGTCACAACGCTAAATCACAACCCGCTTCTCAGAATACAGCTACATCCAGATTACAAATTACTGACATGGCAGAATCACATGGGATTACTGTAAACTAGAAATTCCAGTGCAAATCACCTGCTGTGTTATTGCTGAAGACAACAGTCCTCTGACTATACTAACTCTCAGTGTTTTCAGCTGTAATTTGTTTTTGTCTTCCTCTAGACATGAGATTTCCATCTTCCTCCAGTCATGAAAAATGGAGGCAGCAGTGGAATCTATGGAGGAAGGTCTCAGACGCATTTTCAGCGCAAACTTCCAAAGTCTTGTTTTGCTAAATCAGGAAAATGACGAATTGCGAAATCGTGACTTGATCCGAATGCATCCGGCACACTGAATCTCATTATCCTGTATGAATGTGTTTCACAAAACAGAGGGGTTGCGGGGGGGAATTCATGATATGAATAATTGCCTTGGTTGTAACTCAGCTATATAGATTTGTGTCTCAGTTACATCATCTAATGGATCAACATCAAGCTGTAGTTGGCTCTTTTCACTGCTGCTCCGCCATCTTGGATCAAGCCAGGGGCCAGTTGCATAAAGCTAGTTTAAGACTAGTCTAAGCCTTAGACTGGTCTTAGATTCTCAGGTTGGAATAGTCTAATTAAGACTGTCTGTTACTTAAATATTACAACTGACTTATTTTGAGGTAGGAATGTTAGCCACCTTCCCCCCGGCTAATCTTGAGTTACGAACTTTGTTGTTATGGCAACGAGTCGGCCTAACTGTCAGAGCGGGACGTTTAAATACTGAAGCTGTTTCAGACAAGATGGCAAATCTTTGGTTTTTGGGAAGAGCCTGAAGAAGAGAGAGAGTCTTTAGAGACAGAAACAAAACATTAGAGATCTACAACAACCAAGAAGTAGTAGGAACAGGTAAATATAAATGTCTATAGCAAGTTTCACTTAAGGTCACATTTAAGTCTAAGACCAGGTCTATCTTTATGCAACTGGCCCCAGATGAGCCGGCAGTGACTTTCACCGTTCATACATTCCGTCTGATAGGTAGCGCTAACTTCACACCCGACTCTAGTGTTACATTGCCTCTGATTAGTGGAGATGACTCCATTGAATTGACTCACATACCCAAAATGCACTGGGCCATTCCACAGCAGAAGTAGTGCAATGCAAAAAACGTCAATCTTAACAAGTCATTTAGTCTCATAATCTTATTTTTCCTAAACCAAGAGAAACATTCTGCAGTGAGGAGAGATAACTCCACTTGTTTCCAAAGCAGCTTCACTTGTTTCAGGGGTTTTCTAGAAATGAGTGTCAGTCTGTTGAAAGCAGTCAGAATAATGGTACGTTTTCACAGGAGCATCATTTCACTGCTTCCCTGTATCAGACGCTTGATAGACATGCTTCCATATTGGTTCCTTGCTGCACCTGATTGGACGAACGCTGTCACTCATCACTGGGCCGTCTGCCCCCGGATTTCAAACTGGAAAAACATGGCGGCTCATTTGCAGACTTTCTCTTATATTACGAAAATAGTTCACCGGAATGTGTTTCTGAAAACATTTGAGGCGAGAAATAAGCTGCAGCTGCTGAATCTGTCTTCATTTTAGATCGACAACGGTTAGTTTAAAAGTTTGTACGCGAGTTTCGGGAGTTTCCAGAGGCGGCGAGTCGCGCTGGACGCCCCTGATTTACATAAAGTAGCCTAGACCCCAACTTTATGCAAATGTGGAGCGGCCAACGTGACGCCCCGTCTCTCAAAATGCACCACGGCGCTCCCAGAATGCATTGCACGGCTGCTTACATAGAAAATGAATGGGAAGCGTGGAAATGACGGATCCTGTGGAAATGTACCATGAAGCAGATCACTGCACTGCTATCAAGAAAATGACTCTTGATTCTACTAAATTCTTTGTTTCAAACCTCACACACTTGTGTTACTTGTCAACACAAGATATAAGATAACAACACATGTATTGTTATTAACATATGTTGTATTGAAAAGTAACACAAGTGTGTGTTGTCCCAAAGAAGACACACAGATGTGTTAAAAATCCACACCCATCCTTGGCTTGCTCTGCAGCCTAGTTTCTCTGTCTTGTCAGCTCTGAGTCTATAAATGAATATCCAGCCTAAAGAAACCTGTTCACTGTGCCAGGAGTTCAGTTTCCTGATTGAAGCCACAGACTGAAAGGACAAAACGTGATGTGACCGCCACGCCTTCTCTAAGAGCCAAGCTGGTCGCCGCTTATCACCAATTACCTGCTTGTTCATTTGACATCCGTCTGATCTGATCCCACTGTCCCTTTGTGCTGTTGAACCTTAATGAGCCTCAGGACAGAGTGATGTTAGAGGAGAGGTGGTGAGAGCCGGTCTGTCCAGGATTCATCAAGACAATATGATCACAACTGATATGACTGCTACTATTACTGTTACACCGACTAAGACTACTAACTACTGCTGCTGCTGCGCTATTTAAAAACAAAAAAAAGGCTTTGTCCTTCAATAGAAAGTTCTTGGTATTTGCAATAAGCATACATCACTCCTTAAAAATGTTGCTTCTTTATTTAGTTGCTGCAGGCTTTGATGCTATTCCCTCTGGACTGCTGTTTTGCATGATTTGCAACATGGCTACCGGTCGGGTTTATCTTTAGGGTCTTTAACTTTTCTTCCGCAGACACGAGCTATAAAAAGAGACAAGCTACTGTAGCTGTTTGAACCAAACATTCTGCAGAAAATGTCCATTTTAATGTTCATGTTTCTTAAAATAAGTGGAAAAAAATCTCAGTTGTTTCCAATACAAAGCAACTTGTTTTTATGGTTTTGTATGAAATGACATCTTGATAGCAGTGTGGAGCTGCCACATTTTAAAGACACTGACAGATAAATATTCGTGATAACACTTGACAAGTAAGAAAGAAGTGACAAGACAAAACATTTTTGAAACTGAATACAGGATTAAATGACCATGTTTGTGTGTCAATGTCAAATTTTCCATCCTAATAATCTTTCAACACCCAACTGTTCGATACACTGTCCTGTCTGGATTTTCTTTGTCTACAGTGTATTTCCTTTGCTCCTCTCCTCTCTCCTGCATGCTTCACCTCATTCCTTAAATACTTCAAAATGTTTACTGGAACTTTTCAGTCAGACCCGGCTGCTGAGCGTTCTGCATGAGCTGAAAACAAGGTGTTCTGCTTTGTGTGTTTTGAGAGCAACTGTACCATTTTTTTTTTTTTTTTTTCTGAAAAAGGAACATTTTTACAGGATATTCAGTATTCAAATTTGCACAACGCAGTGTTCACATTCAAAGTAAATTGTTGTCCTTCCCTCCAAGGAGAATTGGATTTCTTTTTTTTTTTGATTGAGTAGGGCCCAGGCTTTGCTGCTGTCCCTGCGCATGTGACCGAAAATGAATGCAAAGTACCTCTGCTGTGATTTCAGGCCCTATGACGGCACACAGACAAACCAGACAGGAGGCATTCCCAGACAGACAGACAGACAGCAAAAGTCAACCACTTTTCAAGGACAGACATGTGAACAGCTAGCTGCAGCCGGGGCAGGCTAGCTCAACACAGCAAGGTACAAATGAATTCTGTTTTCCCCCGCAATGCATGATTACACCTTTGTGACGGCAAATTACACCCCCGGCTTTCCGGACCGCAATGATCACGTAACGCCGTTAGATGAAATGTTGAAAGCTTTCGTGTGTCGGGAAGCTGAATTTAAAGCAATGAACTTTCAATTGGCAATTTTAAGCAATAAATTGCAAACACGAAAAGACATTTGTCACACTGTGAAAAGTTGAATACATCTTATTCCGTGTTTAATCAGTTCTGTCCAGAGTGTTTAGGGACGATTAAATGTTTGATGCTTTTCCAAAAGAGTGGGGGGGGGGTGGTGGGACAGTCCTGGTATAATCCAGCTTGTCCTTGTCTGACTCTCCCGGCTCTTTTTGGATTCCTGTTGCAGTCGTACAAGACAGGCATGAATAATTCAGCGCCAGCCGCCCCAAAGGTGCACTTGTTCTGAGTCTTCACCTGGAAGCAATTATGGAGAGCTCTCCTTTAAAGGGGACAGAAGTGAACTCTCCCTTCTCCTCCCCAGTGTTTAATTTTTTAATACAATTCTCAGTGCATTCAGAAATACATGTCATGTCTCAACTGTTTAGGTGCTGAGTGTAAACGATCCCGACTGTCCAGCTGTGATTCACAGGTTGGATGTATAGTTTTTAAAACAGACTTCTCAGCACCTTGAGGATGTGGATTCATTTCGTGTTCTGTTGTTTTCTATGTGATCTGCGGCTTTAAAGCAAGATGGCTTCCGTTTCTGCTAATTGTTCATAATCGTCTAATTTTGGGTTAGACGTTTATGAAAAATGTTTGTGAAGAAATGGTTGATTCTGTGTGGCATGCTTTACCTGCAAAGCCTTGGAAAATCTGGACACTGAATATATATTATATATATATGATTCAATTAATTTCATTGATTACATTCTTTTGTTCTTTACATGAGTTGAGAAGTGTGATTTAGGCTATAGCAAAATAACCTCAGTGTCTGTTAGATTATTTTGATTAGATGTAGTGTTAGACTGATATAACAGGCTGATATTGGATATTGGACTGGAAAACCTTAAACAGGACATTTTATTTTCTTTACACATTCTATTAGGGGTTCAACCCTGTGGGGCTCAAACCTTCTTCTTCTTCTTCTTCTCCTTCTACTTCTACTTCTCCTTCTTCTTCTTTCCTAAAACGTTCTATACCTCAGAGATTGTAAGTCCTAGAGCAACCAAATTTGGTGGATAGGTTTCAAATCTCCCCCACTACTCATTTGCTAATGTTAATTGTTAATTTGTTAATTATTTGTTATAGCGCCACCATCTGTGGTGGCAAGAAACTTTACGTTTTGGCCAAATAACTCCAGAACCATAAGGCCTACAATCATTTTATTTCCCCCTCAGATTCAGTGGCTAAACACAACAAATCCATCATATTGGTTTCCATTGTGAATTTTATGCAAACTCTATTTCTCACTATTTCTCCTGCAAAGTTTATCCAATCTCAATGAAATTTTGCACACATCATATCTGGACTTCCTAGATTACAGCTATTACCCAGAGTTTTGGTGTTTCAGTGGGGGGGGGGGCACCCTGCCTTAAAGATCTGTAAAAGAATTTCATCAGTCTGGTTTCAGTGGAGAGTTTTAGTGTCCCATGATACTCTAAATGTTTCAGAGGCTTTTTCTGCTCTAAATGTTTCAGAAGAGAATTCTGAGAAAACACTGAATCCTAGCATGAAAGCATTTAGCATTTTCTAGCATGAAAATGAAAAAAATGTAAGATGTTGGATATCAGTTGCTTCAAAATATTGGTATCGGCTTTCAGAAACCCATTGGTAGAGACCGAGTTAGATGATTATTGAAGCTTGAGCTACGTTCCAGGAAAGGTCGATTCTTTATCTGCAAATCCTGGGAAAAACATCAAGTCACTTTGTATTTCTGAAGGCTGAGTTTGTTCCAGGAAGCAGCTGCATGTTTCACACTCCAGAGGCAGACCGGCCTGATGAAAAATTCATATATACTTTTGTTATCATCTCAGACAGTTCAGTCGATACTCAGAACGACTGAAGCCGCTCCTGCTGCAGAACTGGACTCTGTCTTTGTTTCAGCTTTCCGTCTTTCAGTCAGCCTTCTTAACCTTGACTGATCTCCAGTCACACTGGGAGCTGCCCAGTACAACCGGTCTGCTGCTGCTGGTGACTGGCAGTTCAGTGGAGGTTAACTGCCTTGCTGAAGGGAACATGGACAGTAAGAGGAGAGTGTTTCTTACCCAAATCCACAAAGTTTGGATTTGAGGAAGTCTGGCAGGTCTGCTTCTCTGTGTTGAAAATAAATTTGATAATTTGAAGTGAACAAGTAAACCTGCCGTCCCCCATGAATGATGTAGGCACCTACATGAGTAACCTCCTCCTCCTCTTTCTTCTTCTTCTTCTTCTTCTTCTCTAAAATGATCTGGACCTCAGAGACTGTGAGTCCTAGAGCAACCAAGTTTGATGGATAGGTTTCAAATCTCCCCCACTACTCAGGCAACACAAATTCAGTTCAATGGAGAGTTGCGATATTTATTGTTGTGAAGAGTTATCCTTTGTAGACTGTTGTGACCTAGTTGCTGTCTTGCCCAGCCACAGTCAGTACACAACGTATTGAACATCCTCTTAAACCTTCAACTTCAGTCAACAAACTAAGGTCTGGAAAAGGTTTTGAAATGGAAAACAGGGGGGAACCTGGTTAAAACTCTCTCAGATCAGAGCCGCTTCGATGTGAATGTGTTTCAGGATGGATTTCTCTTTTAACTTCATGATGCTGCTACTTGCCAGGAGCGACTGTAATGGATTTACAAGGCAGCGCCTATAAAGCAAGTTCGGCCAGGCTGTAGTGTCTCTGTTTCAACTTAATCTCCGAGATTCTCTTCATGACAAGTCATTATGCTAATTGCCGGAGAGAAGTGTAGACCTCACCGACACCCGCTGCATTAAGAACCGAGACAAACCGCCGTCTAGCAGTGTCTGGAAAAAGAAAAATATTGCCTTTAAAAGCTATGGAGAAGATCGGTTACGCATTTTAACTTCGGTAATATCAGGATTTTGCATAAATGAAAAAAAACAACTGTTGCGACAGCAGCCTAATTGAATTAGCGCTTGCTGAGACGCTGCTGGGGTTCGTCTTGCAGGAATCAGTCCCTTCAGCTTAATTTACATTTGGGCTCATGGAGCTGAACACCTCGACTCGACCGGAGCAACACCTCGGAGCCAACTGGGGGAGTTCATTAGTGGAAATGAGCGTCACACAGGCTGGAGAATTAAAAAAGAAAAGCCATACATTCCTTGATCCAATTAAGCAGGAGCTGTGGTTCAGGCAGATGGTACAAGACTCTCCGTTCAGAGCCGCTTAATATCCGCAGCGTCACCGACGCGCCGGGAGTGTGTGTGCCGCTCCGGTCTGTGTGTGTGTGTGTGTGTGTGTCAAAGAGTTTAATATCAGCAGCATGGCATCAGGTTGTTAGCGGTAAATGAAGTTTCATTCCACAGTGAGATATCCTCCGTTTACAGAATGTGACACGCTGAGAAATGTCATGAAAGTAAAACTGATTACTGAACAGAATTAATAGCTGCCTGGATCCCTTTTCATACGAAAGAATAAGATTCAGAGGATGTAATGACCTGGAAATACTGAGCAGTTAACATCAGGTGTTCTCTCCAAAACGGATATTTATATTGGCGTAAATAAAATAGATTTATGAATGGATATTGTCGTATTTTTTTAACACATCTCTTACGTGTCCTTGTTCTTTTTTTCCCTGTGTTATCTTGGCTCGTGATGCATTTTTATGTAAATGGAAAAATAAACTTGAAAGTGAAAGTGAAAGTGAAGCGGTGGGCTCGCCGTTTTTATCGATGGCGGCCTCCACAATGCTTAGACCAGCAGAAGCGCTCAGGTTTGCAGCAGCGAGGCGTAGCGTTTGTCTGTGATGGATTCTCTGCCGCTCTGATCCGCTTCCCTCCTAACGCTGCTGTGTTTCTATCGATCCTCCCCTCCCAGGTCTCCTGACAGCGGCGAGGACACACGCTCCCGAGAGAGAAGGCACGGCGCTTCCCATCGTCCATCGCCCCCCTCGCCGAGCGGAGCGTCCGCCGCCGCCGCCGCCGCCGTACGATCATCAGCCATCCGCCCATCCTTCGCCGTCGGGGCCGGGGTCGTCGCCCGTTTTGCGATGTTGAACCGTTCAGACGGCGCTGAAACGAGGTCTGTAGCCGCGGACAGGAGCAGGGACTGAACACTGGAGCGCTTGGATATCGATTCCACTGGACTTAACAGTGTGACTTTTTTTTTTT
Source organism: Centroberyx affinis (assembly GCF_046629955.1). Classification (NCBI taxonomy): domain Eukaryota; kingdom Metazoa; phylum Chordata; class Actinopteri; order Beryciformes; family Berycidae; genus Centroberyx; species Centroberyx affinis. The sequence continues at coordinate 52,559 of NW_027281580.1, read as the reverse complement.
CCAAGAGATTTTAAAAAAAGTGGGTCACGGCTAACTGTTGGATCTGTGCCTGCGCTCGACTCCAGAGACACAACACGAGACGTTTGCTTTTGGAGTTTTTTTTCGTTTGGCGCACAACTCTTGTCTTGTTTTTACAGACCAAAGATGAACAAAGCCAACGACGCAACGTTTGGGAGGACGAGGCGAAAAAAAAGGGGGAACGGAGACTTGTGTAACCGCTGAAGTTACAAACCCTTATTCCCACTGACTGGACACAGTGACACATACATGTAAACAAATGAACACATTGTGATATAAGTGACTTATTGCGCAAAGTAATATTGTATACAAGTTAATGACAAAAAATATGTATAACAAGAGAGTAAGTCAGGGGATATTGTATAACTTGGTGACATTTCTCTTGGGACAGCCTAATTGTACTTGTGTACTCACTGCTCTATTTTGAACATGCATTAAATCAGAATTTACATTTTCAAACGCTACATTTGGACAATATGCAGTCAGCATGGCTGGTTATAGTGAAACAAGCAAACCATTTCACACTAGAAACAAAGCGTAGGGGGAGAAAATAAGCAAATCTGTCATATCTGTTTGGGGGAAAGAAGCATTAAATGTATTTTCAAAAGCCTAAAGTTATATATTTAACAGTTTTATATGTTGTATCTTTGTAGAAAACCTTATTTAACACTGAAAATGTGGTCACATTGCCCATCATAAACTGTGGATACACAAGGAGCTCTGTCCTCCAGCTGCTGGTCTGTCTTGTTCATTTGAACTCCGCTGCCTTTCCAAGCTGTCTGATGATTTGTGACGACACACACTGGTTATTTTCTCCTGGTGGGGACAGACGGAGTGTTTTCCTGCAGTTCTGAACACCAAAACACCAAAACACCAAAACACAGGAGGCGGTCTGTCTGTAGCTCATTGCCTTAGTCGTCTCGATCCTCGTCTCGATCCTCGTCTCGATCCTGCAGGCCGCCCGCCGCTGAAGATCCGAACCTCCCTCCTGTCTTGGTTTTTATGCTCTGGCGTTATTGAACCATGTTTTACATTAAACTGAACCGACACCACGGTGCTTTTTTGTGGCAGTGATGTGTAACACGGAGAGTCTGATCATCCTCCTTTAATCTGGAAACGTTTTCTTTTGATGCCAGTTTGCGTAGTTTTACATCAGATAATGGAATATTTTGAATTTCCTACATTTCTATCAGAATATTAATGGATTTTTTAAAGATGATTATAACATGTAGAGGTGGGCTCCCGACTGTGGATGATCAAGAACTGTGTAATTTGCAAGAAACATTAATTATTAAACACCTACATAGTATATATAGAAATTTATATATTAATATATTTTAAGATCTTAGCCTCCTGGTAGGTAGTGGAGGTTAGCAGGATCCCAGACTCACGTCTTAATTCAAACGTCACAGCGCCAAATGACACTCAGACGTTTAAAGCCTTTTTGGTGAAATATGTGCTGAATACATTGACTTAATGGAACAGTTTTAAGGCTTTGGAAGAACTAAAAATACTGAGCAGCTAAAATGTAGGACTGTACTCTCAGAGGCTTCGGCTCTCTTACGTTATCCTATTTTATTTATTAACTTTATTCTGGCCTAGTTATACTCTACAGTACTATTAGCCCACTTCTACCAGGAGGAGGAGATAAGCATATTTCTGCTCTTCATACAGCTGTTGGGTTTTTAAAGGCAGAGTAAGTGAAGCCGGACAGAAAGTCACGGCAGGCGTGTAAAGGTCAGCGGAGCCGCGGAGACGCTTTGTGAATGTCGCTTTTTAAATATGACATGCTTTTCTTCCAGGAGGCAGCGAGGCTCACTGAGGTAAGTGTGATGGGGAAATGTCACCTGAGTATTCTTCCAAAATGAGACATCAAGCATCTGAATAAAAGCGACACTCTCACAAAATGAAAAGAAAACATTGTACTTTCTTTAACAAATAGCATGTAGCTTTAGCTTAAGTCCTGGGTTTACAAAATGAATTTACAGCCTGGATCCTGCAGATTTTACAGACACTGAATGACTACAGATATTTATTTTTTTTCACCAAATGGAGATGTAGCATTTGGGGTTAAAACAATTCATTTTCCATGCTATTGCTGTATTTACTGTATTCAAATTTGTATGTTTTTGGTTATTAAGTAGCAAATATGACGTTTCTGTTTATAGATACAATAAGCTTACATCTCTTTTAAGATCATGCTATGTGGTTTCATTTCAAGTTTCATTTTTTTTTTTAGCAGCACATCATATCATAAGTACATCATTACTTTCAACACATACTAGCTTGGGACAGCCAGTGGTGTAATAATAATAATAACAACAATAATAATAATAATAATAATAATAATAATATTAATAACAACAATGATAATAAACTTTATTCATACAGCACTTATCTGAAAACAGAGTTTACAAAGTGCTTTACATCAGAAGAACAGAGAGAATGGAACAGAAGGAATACAAATTTATAACAATAGCGTCCAAAAGCATTAAAAAGATGAAAAAGGATAAAAAGATAAAATATAAATGATAAAAAAAAAAACGAATAAGAAACAATACAGTAGTAAATATGAAGGAGGTGATCATCATAAGAAAACAACCACCAATAGGAATAAAAACTTTTACTTCCATAAAACCAGTAATGTGTTTGTTTGTTTTTTACTCATCTGAGTCTCAACAGTTTGACAGGAGTCACTATTCTGTATACTGTGAATTTATGTCATGAAGATGTTATGTCAGCTGAAAACAGGGCAGACTGAGTTTAGGTGGGTTTTCCTGGAGTATGTTAAAAAAGTAACGGGGCTAAAACCTGGAACCTGTGTATTTACAGACTTCCCCAGGTCGTTCTCACACATAATCCCTGTTCAGCTCGTCTTCCTCCTCCTGTGTAAACGATGGCTGCCGGCCATCCATCCTTCTGGCTGTTTGCTCATGAGTTTCCTCCGCTCCGGTTATCAGGTGAGAGAAGATGGCGATGTGTGAAGTTTTGCAGTCAGATCTGCGGATCTTCAAATCCCCTTCTTGCAAATGATCTTCCTCTACTTGCTTGAAAATGCTCCTGTCTCCATCCTGTTCTCTCTCGCTCTTATTTAATTTCCTAGCATTTCCTATCACTTTGATTGAATTTCACTACTGCTCCTCTGTCCAGATTTAATTGGGTCTCCAGAGATTCATGAGGGTTTTTAGCTATGCTTCTTTAAAGGTCCATATTCTCCACTCTCCAGTATTTTATTTTGTGTCTTGAGGTCCATTCAAAGCTGTGTGTGTGCTGTCATGTACCAAAAACTTACCAAAAACTTTTTACATGTTCATTTTCCAGCATCTCTCTGAGCCTTACCAAGAACAGGCTGTTTCTGTCGCCGTGTCTTTAAGGCTCATTAATATTAACAACCCTCTGTTCTGATTGGCTAACCGTTTCAAGAGTAACACGTGAGACGCCGCGGCCCGGCAGCTACAGGTAGGGAAAACTCTCCGGTAATAAACAATGACAACCGCTCAACCGCTTTGAAAAAAACACTTTGTTAGTCTATTATTTCTTACAGAAATGATAGATGAAATGATGAATTTCTTCTAACTTCATCAGAAATGATGAAGTTAGAAGAGTTAAGACAGCAAGTAAGTGAGATGGAGTACAAACACAAAAGCGGGTTTCAGAAGCGAAAACGCCTATTATGTAAGTAGAACTTATTTATTATTTGACTAATAATCAACTACACACTTGTGTTTTGTGTTTTTAAGGCCTATGTGCAGACATGAATAATGTTGTTCAACACCAGATTTTATCGAGTATAGCACGGCGGTCTGTTTTCCCAGTAATCATTTCATTTAGGCGTCAACTGTGCAGTGCATTTCACTGTTGCTGGTCGTTTTAAAGCTGCGTGCTTTCACTTCTTTCATTCGTCACTGACGTTATGTTACATTATGAGGGGAGGAGGAGAGGCAGGAGGAAGGAGGAGAGGCAGGAGGAAGGAGGAGAGGCAGGAGGAAGGCCGGCCGCAGACTGAATAGCAAGCGGAACATCATGATGCATTGTGATGGGCAGGGCCCGCTTTGACCATCTTGCATTGGGGCCCGACGCTGACTCCTTACCCTACTGCCCGGCCCCCCCCTTTCTGTACTAGTGTATTGTATGAATGAACTCTTACATCCTGGGGTTATTGTAATCCTGTCTGAATTGACTGCGCATTGGCATCTGGATTACATGATCACACATCCCCGATTTGCTCCCAAAATTCTGGTCACCTTAAACTAGTCATGCTAGCCTATCGCTATCTAGGTAAGCTAGTCAACTTGCTGCTGACCTTCCAAATCATGATGCCATGATCATAAATGAATGAAATAAAGAAGTCATTGCCATTTATATTTTGTATTCATATTCATATTCCATAGACCCTCTGAGTTCATATGCAGCTGGTTCACTTTTTGGTTCACAGGACTGAGTTTGGTTCCTTTAAAAAGAACTATATATGAACACACCCCTAGCTAACTTGCACACCAACAAACTGTGGGTCTTTGGCTCCGCCCATTAAGGTTTAACTGAACCAATGAGATCATTTCTGCATCTGAGAAATGTTTGTTGAACTAAAACTACAATCCGCAGTCAGACAGTGGGAATTAAAATCACCAACAGTCTTTTAGAATGAACTGTGGCTTCTTTCTGTCTGTCTAACTTTAACCATTAACCTCTCAGTTCAACTTGGAAAAACACTGAAATTGCAGTTGTTTTTAATCCATAGCAGCAATAAATTTCACATCTCTGTTTTGTAAGAAAATCCAACAGAATTTCAAGTGAAACAAACGGGAAAAAGATCAAGAGCGAAACATCCTGAGACAAATCAATCTCCGCCTCAGGATCAGAAACGTTTCATTTTTTTATCTGCTTATGCTTTAACACACTGACTTAATTTTTCTATTCACATCTCCAGCTCTTTAATTATAGATCCTGCGTCTCCACTAAATAGCAAAGCTAAACATGAAAGAATCATTTCTGAATTTGGCATAAACTATCATGCTGAAAATCTCTGCCTCTAATGCAGTATGATGAGATTTTATCAGACTTTCCTGTTATAAAGGAAGCATCACTTTCATCACATCAGTGTGTCTAGTCTGGAACCACAGACATTAGTGTTGATTTTCAAAACCTTTGTATTAACACCAACATGTTGTGTCCGTACATATGGATATTTTATGTGAAAAGTGAAGTTTTGAATGGGAATGAGCTGAATGGAAACACCAAATTTCGAAAAACATCCACAAATATCGCAAAAAAGTTTTTACATTCGCTTGAGGTGGATTTGTTTGGTATTTCAGCTTGTCTGGTCTGTCGCGATGCGTTCCTCTGTAGCAGCGGTTCCCAAACTTTTTAGGCAACGCACCCCCTTCTACATCCCGACCGGGTTGATGCACCCCCAATCCGCCCACACCTTCAGAAAAAAAAAAAAAAAGGAACATGGCCTATTTATAGCCGCATTAAAGGCATCGAGTTTAATCATGCACACGTAATTTTTCATTCATTTTATTTCCATTTTTTATATTTCGTTTTGACTTTTTGTTTCCAATTTCAGTTTAGTTTTAATTCGTTTTTAAAGCGGGTTTGCTAGTTTGGTTTAGTTTTTTATTTTTTGAAAATGCTTAGTTTTAGTTTAGTTTTTATTAGCTTCAGTGTTAGTTTTAGTCTTTATTTTGTAATGTGCTTGCTTGTGCGACTGTGCCGACAGAAGGATAATTAACCATCTGCTGGCGTAAAACTGGCACATCTAAAAAATTGGAAGATAGATTTCATATCCACCCAAAATACTAGGCTTATGTATGAAATAAATTGACGAAAGACGAAAACGAAAGACATTTTCTCTATAATTTTAGTTTATTTTAATTAGTTTTGTAAACACACAATACAGTTTCAGTTAGTAATTATTACACCATTACACCACCATTACATTTTTCCTCTCGTGCACCCCCTAGAGGCAGCTCCAGCACCACACTTTGGGAATCTCTGCTCTGGAGGAACCGGCGGCCTGACTGGCCCAACGACCGGCCCGATAATCCTGCAGCAGATCAAATGTTGTTCTGGACCCTAAAATGTTGCACCCAAAGGCTCTCAGTAAAATGCCAGATATATGGCGACTGTCGTTGAATGGTCATTTCTACTATAATATTACCCATAATATTTAGCCGTCGCCACCGGAATACGCCCACCAACAGATTACATGAGAAAAATAATTACTTCTTCTATGGCAAGTAACTCTTGGAAAGCTCTCTCCATTGTGATCTTGTCACCCCACACACACACAAACCTACTTATTCGCTTAAAAGCTGTTAATGGAAACGCACCAGATTCGCATTTTCAAGATTAACTTTATTGTCTCACAAAGTGGAAGATTTGGCTTGGGCTTTCACCCATGCTGCAGCCGTAAAAGACAAAACATTCCACATGCAAAAAACATACAAAGATGTTAGTAAATAAAAACATACAGCAAGGTTCCTAAAAGCACCTATAGATAAACAGAAGAAACAAACACATCAATAAAAGCAACGATCTGCACAAATCTCCAGTGTCCATCTTGGCCTCGTACTTTTCTTATCTGCCGCTATTTAAAAGTTTTATTGACTCAGGGATAAATTAATTTTTAAATCTATTTAATCTGCAGCAAGGGACTCTGAACCTCCTCCCAGAGGACAGTAGCTGATACATGTAGAACATGGGATGGGTCAGTAACTCTCCTGTTGGCTTGCCTTAGAGTAGCCTGTTCGTAAGTAAACTGCAAGGATGGATGCTGTCTTTCTGCTAGAATGTAAACAACAATTTAAAAATGTCGTTACAAAGTGACAATAATATAATTTGGATGGAGAGCTTGTGAAACTGTGATGGTCAAGAGTCTCATTAGTGATTACTACAGCAGAATAACATGGAGCTGATATAATATAATATCACCATTCATTTTTCTGACTCACCATACGGATTGTCACATTTCTGTATTACGATTTAATGAATTTCGATATATTGTCCCATCCCTATTATCCAGTTATCCAGTGGGTTGAGAAAATCCTTTCCTCAACCCACTGGATAACTAGAGGAGCATTTTTAGTGAAAACATGAAAATCACCAAAAACTGGAGTTACGAGGGTTTTCACGTGACAGCAGCCATATTCTGCGTTGAAAAATAAGACAAACGTGTGTTGTCCCGGGCCTGATGGACTTTATAACAGTGTAGTAAAAGGCAAATCGATACGTAATGTTCCTTTCACCGGCGCACCTCCTATCACAGCGAGACAGAAACAGTCAATAGAGTCGACCATAAAACTGAAGATTCCCGCCGCCCAGTCGTTCATCACTGGGAGAAATAATCAAGTGAGTGTGAACAGAGCAGCTGAGCGTCTGGAGAGCCGATAGGGATTAGCTGAGAAAACATTAATATGGTCCTCCAAGGGTCCAAGTCGTTAGCGGGTCAATATTTGTTTTACCTTTAACCCCTGTGACCGAAGTCATTAGTCAGCAAACCAGGCGGTAAAACTGTCATCTGAAAAATGTAGACGTGCTTGTGTGGGTCAAAGGTCGAGCTCAACTTGTTGTTTTCATACCAGCCTTAACATACACTTGTTTTCCCTTTTAATTGCTTTAGTTATCGTCTCAAGTGGTACGCAGCAGCTTGGTGCTTCTACAGCTGAACCGATATTACAACCATCTGCAGTGAAAAGGGCTGAAATGTCCATCGCAATCAAACAGACCCACTAGACCCAGCATATGTTATCTTTCCAACAGTGTTGGGTGGTTCTGTGTAACTCAGTAACGCATTACAGTAATGTGATTACTTTTCTCAGTCTTATCTTACCTGTCTGATTGGACAGGTAAGATGTAAAAGGCAATATTTATAAAGCCTCTTAAGCCCTATTCACACGGGACTAGTATTACCTGGGGACCTCATGTGAGTTAGAAATTACCCCCCCCCAACGTCTGTGTTTCATGTGGCGCATTCACACAGGATAAGCGAAGTCTGTATTTTACTTGATTTAACCTTGAATTATGATATGAATCACCTGGCTTGTTTGTGCACTATTTTTGGAGAAATATTGATTGGAAAGTGTCTGGTCGCTAGCTATAGGCCTAACGTTACTATTAATAGGCAGTGGTGGAAGAAGTACTCAGATCTTGTACTTAAGTAAAAGTAACAATATCACAGTGTAGAAATACTCTGTTACAAGTAAAAGTCCTGCATTCAAAATGTTACTTAAGTAAAAGTACAAAAGTATTAGCATCAAAATATACTTAAAGTACCAAAAGTAAAAGTACTCATTATGCAGAATGGCCCATTTCAGAATAATACAGTATATATTACATTATTGAATTATAATTATTGATGCATTAATGTGTAAGCATCACTTTAATGTTGCAGCTGGTAAAGGTGAAGCTGATTTTAATTACTTTATTTACTGCTGGGTAGTTTGTAAACTTCCCCCTGGGGATCAATACAGTTTTATCTTAATCTATACATCATAATTTATTTGTTGATTATATTTTGTATTATTAATCTGAATACGCAAAGTAACTAGTAACTCAAGTTATCAAATAAAGGTAGTGGAGTAAAAAGTACAATATTTCCCTCTGAAGTGTAGTGGAGTAGAAGTATAAAGTAGCAGAAAATGGAAATACTCAAGTAAAGTACAAGTACCCCAAAATTGTACATAAGTACAGTACTTGAGTAAATGTACTTAGTTACTTTCCACCACTGTTAATAGGCTACCACATAATAACTGTTGAGCCTGTTGAAAGATAGAAAAATGATGCCGCATGCTGCCATGAATGTCATCCATCTCGTCATCTTTCGAGATTTCGCTCTTCTGATGGATTTGAGCTTGCTCTTTCTGTGAATGGGTCTCCATGCTGTATAGTGAGATGAGCCTCCTGGATTTGCACCCAAAATGCTGTCAAAACTTTCATTTATAATTTGCCAACGCAGCCTCCATAATTCTCGACCGGGAAAAGAGGCAGAAAAAAGGCGCGGAGAAAACAAAAAACCTTGAAAAAATAAAAAATACGACCCCAAATCACAGAGATGCCGATTCGCACGGGACTAATATTATCACATGACCTCTGTGTTTGGTGAGATATGGTAGGTAATTTGCGGTGGAATTTTACTTTACAAATTACGGACATGGCAGATTTGCACGGGATTAAGATCACAGACGACCTCCGCAATTATTACAGATTACTAGAGGTCCCCAGGTAATACTAGTCCCGTGTGAATAGGGCTTTAAAGAAGTATGGTAGGACTGTGAACAGTTTTCAGTAGAATAAGGAGGATCACCAAGGAGTCTGTAAGTATAGATCAGGTATCCTACTTTGATTTTCTCTATGAAAACAGGCCCAGTGTTTAAACATTCAGAGTCAGAGTGAGGAAAAAGCAGTTGACTAATCTAATAGGCTGCAGTACACTGTATATCACAGGTGTATTACATTGCCCATATTGGTTTTTCTGGATGATGATACCGGGGATCTCGGAGTAGAGTCCCCCCAATAAAACCTGCCCATTTCCAGCAGTGTAAGGGATTACAATTTCAAATTCAGTGCATTACCGTAACCCTTCACACTTTTCTGTTCTCTCCTTTGAAATTGTAGAAGTTTTGTTTTTTTTCCAAATCCAGGACATGCAGCAGCTTTACGTCAGCCATTAGCTAAAAAAATCTAAACAAAAAGCTGGAGGCTGAGGGAGAGATGCAGACTTCCAGCAGCTGGAAGTTTTCCCCATTACTTTGAATTGATATCTGTCAAGGACGCAGAAGAAGAATATTCTGGTCCGTTGTGAACTTTGTGTGGCAGCAAAACTCTTTCCACAGAGAAAAACACAACATCCAGTTTATCAAAGCATCTGATACAGAAACACAGAGATGAGAAACTCAGAGAGAAACAAGGAGCTGCTGCTGCCAACGAGACGCAGAGGAATGAACGAGGAATGGAACTAATTACTGCTGCTGGTGAGGAATTAGTAAAGTAATGTGATTACTTGTTAAATGAGAAATAAGTAAAGAGCAAATTGATTACATTTTCCGTGTAACTTGCCCAACACTGGTTTCCAAGTGGTGAAGGTAAGATGTATCGACTTCTTCTTCTTCCTGATATCCTGCAGCGTGTTAGAAGTCTTGTCTGTCCATATTTAATTTGGGTCTCTGAAGAATCGTGTGGGTTTCCCTCTAGCTATGGACTTTTCAGGTGAAGCAGTGACGTCGTCCTTTTAGATTCTCCCCTGGGATTTCAAGTGGGTCAGACTTTAATGGATTAATAGTCAAGCAGGGGGAATTAAAATCACAGATCAGACTGTCTTGCAGGTAAGAGATCTCATCTCGTTCTGCTCAGTGCCATGGACTGTATCCATTATGTTTACATTTACGCTTTCTAGGCCATATAGGCAAGTAGTTAACCCTCTTAAGATTCTTTTAATCACTTACAAGGCACTACACGGCTTAGCTCCTGCCTACATTTCCGAGCTACTAAGCCCTTACACTACCGAGCGGTCACTTATGTCAGTGATTCTCAACCTTTTTCATATCAAGGACCCTAATTTAGTCCACATTAGGGGACACGGACCCCCATTTGATGAGATTTTGTCTCTTGGACCCAAATCTGAGAATATTTTTTATTGTTCGATATGATTTTTTCTCCAGAATTCCATGACTCTCTGTATTGCAGGTAGAGAGATAACAGAGAAACTATGATCAAAATAATCATTCTTCTACATTCTCTTAATTGTGTTTTCTTGTAAATGAAATAATGCCGAAGTTTAACAATTCATCAGTTTGCTGGGGACCCCCTGGAACCCCCTCAAGGACCCCTGGTGGTCCCCCGGACCCCACGTTGAGAACCACTGACTTAGGTCATCCAACCGAAACCTGTGGGCCAGACCGCGTACCAAACTAAAAACCAAAGGCGACTGCGCTTTTGCTGCCCTGGCTCCCAGACTTTGGAACAATCTCCCCCATCCCATTGGATCAGTTGTTAGTTTAGTTTTCAGTTTTAAACAACATTTAAAAACCTACTTTTTTAGGATGGCCTTTCTATAACTTTCGATAATTTCAAGGGTGTTCGTATGTGCGTTATGTCTGTATGTATTTTTGAATGTTTTTTTTTCTTGTATGTGCTTTGTGTTTGTGTTCTCTTTATCTCTCTTTCTGTGCCGATGTTGATGTAGAGCACTTTGTAACCTGTGTTAAAAAAGGCGCTATATACATATTTTCCTTACTTACTTACTTATCGGGGGGGGTCTGGAAACACATGCAGTGGTAGAATGAGTTTAAACTGATAGATTGCCAATATTTCAAGCAACCAATAGTAAAAAAGGTCAAAGGTCAGAGCCACAGCATCCTGGCAACAGCTGTGACCAGTCTGCTCTCCTGGTGAAATGATCATGATGTTTTAAAATGTAAATAAGGAGCTGGATGCAGCAAAAGTGTTAGAAATTTGTTTCCCAGCAGAAAGGATCAGCTGGAGGAGACAGGACTAGAAACAGGAAGTAGTTTGATGGTGGACAGTCAAGGTGTGGAGGTCGGAGGTCGGGGGGCGGATATGGTTCAATTCCCAACTCACAACAAGTTTTAATTTATTGAAATTGAACCAACAGGTAGAAATGTCCGGTCCAGTTCCTGCTGTTGGACCAGAATCCTTTACTGGAGGAGGAACCTGATCTGAACTGGATTCCTGTCAGAAACATGGAGGCTGAGTCTCAGAGTTGAAAGAGATGAAATTTTATGACGTCACCCATTGTCTTCTGAAGGTTTGTTTTGAAGCTGCAGGTTGTGTTTACAGTCGCCGCCATGTTGACATTTTTTGGAGCCGGAGCAGCCAAAGCGAGTCAAAGGGCGGAGCCAGAGACGGTTTAGAAACGAGACGGTGCAACTGCGAGTCATTTCCTGTATCTGTGTCACGTGGGTTTGGCCACTGCCCCGCCCCTTTAGGAGACTAGCGGCAGGTTCTGAGTCTATTCACTCCAATGGGAGAAGTGAACGTGAGCACAGGTTATGACCGATTCTTTCGCCCCTTAGTCACCGAAGTAAATATCGGACCTGTTTTTCACAAGCCGCATATTTTCCGAACATTCTGACTCTAAAGTGGCATTTTTCAGACGGACAAATCAGGAGAAAATTTACTTTGTTCGAGACCTGTCTCTGTCTCAGCAACACACTCTCGCGAGATCTGGGATCTGAGATCTAAATATGGCTGTTAGCTGTGTAAATATCTAATGTTAGCAAAAGAAAATATAAATACATAGGGGGGATGGGGGGGAGAGGCGACCACACCCACTTAGGAGACAGGAAGTGTATACCATTTCATACCATTGGCGCAGCTTGTAATCATCAAGCGTCATCTTGTGTGTATAGAGCATCTTTGGTGGAGCCAAGGTGGAGGGGGCGGGGTTTGGGTCATCTGCAAAGCCGCAGCGCTGCCTACTATTGGCCCGTAATCAGGGACCTGTCAATCAATAGGAAAACAACCCCATGTTTTATATGTTGTATCTGTTAATGACACAATTATTTTGAAAATCTTCATAAGGACACACATTAGAAGAAGTGAAATTAGCTGCTGAAGCCAAAACCTCTTGTGGAAAAAATGTATTGACTTGGTTTGGAGTCTTTCTGGAGCCGGACTCTAGCGGACGTTAGAGGAACTGCTGCTGCTTCAGGATTTGCTTGGCTGCTTGGTTCCTGTGCTGCACTTCCCACAGATCACCTGTCAATCAAACAGTGTGGGCGGAGCTTGGATTTTCTGTTGATGCAGTTTGAGTTTCTCTTTTCTTTGTCTGTTCAGCCATGGTGGCTATCACTGCTCATGCTAACTACCCAGTTCTTCTTCTTCTGTTTATTCCAAACAAACCGGAAACATAAAACGCATGTATAGAATATCGAAATATAACTTGTTCAATTAAACAAGATTGATCAGTTTAAGAAACCCTTCAGACAAAGACAGGAATTCTCTCTCTCTCTGTCTCTCTCTCTCTCTCTCTCTCCTCTCTCTCTCTCTCTCTCTCTCTCTCTCTCTCTCCCTCTCTCTCTCTCTCTCTGGGCTGCAGGGAGATGAGCCCGTGTCAGCGAGGCGTCGGGGTCCATTTAACATCACTAACAGCCTGCATACATTAACACCTTCTATTACACCGCCACCGCAGGGCCTCCCACCTCTGCTGCGTCCTGGGACTCCGCGCAGTGTGTGTGTGTGTGTGTGTGTGTGTGTGAGTGTGAGTGTGAGAGAGAGAGAGAGAGAAAATGCTACGCGACTGCTGAAGCAACTTCCCCCCCATCAATCAGTCTCATGCAAAATGGGTCTTCCTACCTACAGAGGTTATTGAAGCTTCATAAAAAGCATTTTATAGCATCTGGTGCTGCAGTTCTGACTTCACAGTCGACCTCTGTATCAACACCGCAAAAAAACAGTCGGTTTTTACAAGTCATTTAGTGTAAGGTTCAATCTTAAAATCTAACTTCTTAAAACAAGTCAAAAAAATCCTGCCAAACCCTGCCACCAAGTCAATTCAGTATCAATGTAATATCTTAAAGAAAACTAAATATCTAGGACTTTTCAATGCAATATGATTTTAATAGGATAAAAACTTGGTAAGAGCATCATGAGTTTGATTTCTATAATCAGTTTCGACTTCAATAAATTCAATCATTCCATACAAATTCAGAAAACAGAATTTAAATTCAGTCGTCTGCTGGAACAAATCTCATCACTTTGAATCTAAGTCATTTACACAAACACAAGATCTCAAGTCAAGACTTTAGAAACCTTTTCAAGTCATCAGAGTACAAACCCAAGTCAAGTCAAGTCTCAAGTCTTCTCTTCAATCAAGTCAAGTCTCAAGCAATTAAAATTGTGACTCGAGTCAGACTTTCCCACCATCATCACCCTGACGAAGGCTGTGTAGCCGGTGAAATCACCAGACTCTCTGAATCGCTCCACAAAATCTGAAAAGTGGAGGGAGGAGATTCTGGAACCAGGAGAGGCCTGCTGCCATGTGGGGCAGCGGCTTTTTCCCACCACACACACACACACACACACACACACACACACACACACACACACACACACTGGAGCCGCTCCCCCAATTAGTCCTGTCTTCATCTGGAGCCTGACAGTCGTGTTATGGAGGCCTCTCTCTCTCTCTCTCTCTCTCTGTTGCTCTCTCTCTGTTTCTCTCTCTCTCTCTCTCTCCCTTCCTCTTTCTCTCTCTGTCTGAACTCAGAATGAATGTGAACCGACCCAAAGCCCTGCCTGTGTGAATGCTAACCCAACTTGGCAAAGCCCAGGAGGGGTCTATTAAAACCTGCCAGCCTCATTGACTAGACGCGCCATTAAAATGTTCATGATGTTGTGATGGGATGGGGAGGAGGGGAGGAGGGGAGGAGGGGGGAGACCGGCACCCTGTTCTCTCCTTAATTCACTTCTTCAGCTCCCCCCCACGTTTGAAATTCCAGCAGCGTCCGCCTCAGAAATAAAGCGTTCTGTGGGCATGCGGAGGATCGGTAACGATGTTTCTCACAGAGACGCCGCTTCTGCCGCAGGCTTCAGATCAGCCGGGTCAGACAGAAGAGACGCAGCATGAAGCTTCCTGCTGAAACACTGACTGTACTGATCAAGAGAGAGGAGAGATGAGGGCTGATGGGGAAGGTTGTATCATTACTCTGAAAAAATATATATCACCTAAACTAAATATCACTTAAAAGCAAAAAAATATAGAAGATTCAGCCTGTGTGTGGTGTCAGCGAAGTCCTTAGATTACATTTTTGCCATGAAACGTTTAAGAATAGGTGTCTGTTTTCAATTAGTTTGGATTTCAGTTTGGAATTAAAATCTTATACATGTACATATAATAGAAATACAATCCTGAATCCCTGAATCATTTACACAGGTTTCCAACATGGGAAGTTTGACAATGTCATTGCAGTTGAAATTTTGTTTTTTGAGGTCTGGAATATTTGTGTAGACTGATGGATGCTGTGAGTGAGTGTCATGATGGAGGACTATAGCCAAGTTAACAGAGGTGATGTCAAACCAGAGGTCTCAGGATTTACTGGTTTATTTTATAGAAAGACACAAAAAAACACACACACACACACACACACACACACACACACACACACACATACACACACAAAATACAAAAAAATGTTCCAGGATGGCGTCCAAAACCATCACAGATACACAGAATGATACAAAAGTTTTGGAAATGTCACGGAAAATTGCTCCATCATGTGTTAGATCAAGCTTGGCTGCTGGTAGATTCTTTTGAAGGAATTAGAAAGAGAATAAAATAGAAAGGTTGTTTTTTTTTTGTTTTTTTTTTACTTCAAGGTAGGATTAGATTTGATCTGATTAGAGCAGATTAGACTAATGATCTTTGCAGGGAAATTGAGTCATTATTGCAGCAATGACTAGGATATAGATAAGAATAATACAAATAGAGAGTACTGAAGGTAATACAAACAAATAATTGCAACAATCAAACATATTGAATGTAATACAACAATAAATAAAGATATAGTACCTGAATTGACAGATTGAGCAGCTGAAGGTAAAATGCTCAGGAGCAGTGGTGGAAAGTAACTAAGTACATTTACTCAAGTACTGTACTTAAATACAATTTTGAGGTACTTGTACTTTACTCCATTACATTTATTTCACAGCTATAGTTACTAGTTACTTTTCAGATCAATATTTTATATTTAAAACATTTGATCATCTTTATAAAATAACTATAAAATAGCATTGTTATAGATTAGACTACCCAAAAGTATAGCTAAATTGTTAAGATTAGCTTCACGTTGACAACTTTAAAATGCTGCTTACATGTACATGTATGTCAATAAATCAGTATTAATATTCCAATAATTTATGAAAAATATAACTCTCTAAATGGGGACAGTTTGCATAATGAGTACGTTTACTTTGATACTCTAAGTACATTTTTCTGCCGATACTTATGTACTTTTACTTAAGTAAGATTTTGAATGCAGGACTTTTACTTGTAATGGAGTATCTTTACATTGTTGTATTGCTACTTTTACTGAAGTAAAACATCTCAGTACTTCTTCCACCACTGCTCAGGAGAGATTATATCAGAGCCAGTGGAGCAGGAGGATATGGCAAGGGGGGGGTATTTCTTGATTTCTTGTTGTGAGTTTTCGGGTTACGATGGAAAGGCAGGAAACACCTTGACAGCACCTTGAAGCCCCAAAACCCACAGAGTGTGGAGAACAGAGAGCCGCGGCGCTCGGGACAGCCAGCGGAGGATAATGCGCTCCTGATGCTCTTCGCCCTGAAGCCAAACAGCTGCAGGCCCCGCCGCTCAGCTGACACCTAAATGAGAAAAATTACCACCTTTGCCAGTTCCTTTAAAACCCCATTTCCATCCTGTCAGCTCCGATTAGGGGAAGAGAGAGGTGACAATAGAGCCAAATATGCATTAGCCAAAAGTCGAAGCCCGGTCTCGTCCCAGCCGGTAATTCTGACCCTACTTACCATGCTGCCGCCTCATTCTCTGGCGATGCGCTTTTCTGTTTTTTCTTCTTCTGCAACAAAACCCAACCAGCGGCGAGCGACTGCCTCAAATCCTCTCTCATATACAATCAGCCATGCTGGTAATATGGTAACGGTATCAGCAGAGGATTAGCTTTTAAATGCTAAGCAATGAATAAATCATCCGCAGGGGATTTTGAATAAGCAAGACGATTCATTAAAAGAAAAAAAAAATATATGACGGAGCGTGGTTTCAGGGCAACTAATGACAGCAAGGATCTGATTTGGTTCCACATTTCCTAAATGCTGTACGTTCTTACTGTCTTTTTTCAGTGTAATTTTGTAGTTCTGCTCACTTTTTCCAAAGCTTTGGACACGTTTTGCAAAATGTGTTTAACACTTTTACAAATAGTTGTTCCAAAATCCATCAGGTTTGCAGATTGTGTCTCAACCTCGCAGCACACACATATTTTGCTTTTCAAGTTTATGGGCTGGAGTTTGAATTTGCACATTTGTGCTGCAGGTTTCCAAGTCATATTACAGCCTCACACATCTTATAATACAACAGCTTGTGGTGTGATTTCTGCAGCAGGACACTGCCAAAATGCCTGCAGATGTTTGTATTGATTCACAAAAAGAAATATTGAATCATTGTCAAATACATTCATGTGCAAAATGTATTGTGCAAATAGCTATTTACAACTACAAAATATATCACAACTTAAGTTTACAGATTGGTACAAAGTACACAATTTTGTATTTGTGTGTTTGCAAGTCATGTTACAGCCTCACATATCTCACAATACAATCTCACAACATTTTGACAGTTTTTTATTCCCATACATGATAGATGTTAAGTGTTTTGGGAATGAACTCGTTTCTTGCTGCCTGTGACTGTCAGCAGCACGGTTCACATCTGCTGGGAATTCTTCAGGTGGCGCCGAGGCGGCCGGCGCTCGGCGGGCAGCGAGGCGGACGATCTGCAATTCAAATGAGAACAATTAGAAGCCGCAGTGCTGCAAAACAATGACGGAGCCTTGTTGTCACATCTGCAAAATGTCACACTAAATTGTTGGGTCTCAGCTGCATTTGATGGCAACACATTTGCTAAAGGGAGAGAACATCACCTTTTGCTTTTCTGGTGCAAATCTATAATTGCAGGGCATTAGAGATGCACATTGGGAACTAATTGCATGTGGACGGTCACACATTAGCACAACAAAGCATGTTTACAATGGAAAACTAAAATCATCAGGGACGATGAAGCATATTAGATCTGAACATGGAAAGATCGCTGTAGAAGTCACAGTTTTTACTGCAGACTGAACTGCTGCTGCACTTTAGTTTGTCCCCGAGAGGAGAAATCAAGTTCTGCTGCCTGTCGGCAACTATAATCTCTGTCTCTGGTGACCGGTCGGGTTAGAGACAGTTTTGTTCACCGCAAAAAAATGTGCATCTTAAATCATTTAGTGTCACATTCAACCTTCAAATCTTATTCTTGTTAAACCAAGAGAACAATTCTGCCAGTGAGGAGAGAGAACTCTTGACTCTTGATTCTACTAAATTCTTCAAAAAGTTGATTTGCTTTGGAAACAAGTGACATGATCAAACCCCACTAGCAGATTTTTTCACTTATTTTAAGAAAATGGCGATTTCTTAGGACTCAATTTTAGACTAAATGACTTGCTAAAATTGAGATAGAGTGTTTTACATTATACTAACTTGGTTCTACTGTGTAACGTTCAAGACAGAACCGGTTTGCACTGGACTGGAAGCTTTGCAGGACTAACGCAGGACAGAAATGGGACTTCTGCAATGACTGCAGTGTGTACAGTAATAATATGACCCAGTTTCCTCACGGGGATCATCAAAGCATCATCCATACAGGATAGATACAAGATAAATGCATGAATGGGAAACTCAGCGATGCTAAGACTGCATGCAGAGCTAATGTAGGGCAGACAGGATGAACACAGAGGGATGGAGGGAGACTTCTGATTCCTGCAGGTTTTCCCTTTATGCTAACTATGCCAAGCTTTAATCTACATTAATTTCCCAGGCTAAAATATTAACCAGGCAAAGATTAAACCTTCCCTTAAGTGTAGAACTTTAACACCCTATTCATTTGAACTAAATGAACCCCCGCTCTCAATAAATAACATCGTTTTTGTTTTCTATGCAAATCGCCACATTGGTGGTTTACAAGGAAAGCAGTCTTTATGCCACATTGAGGGCCAAATTGGTGTTTTAATGGTTTAATCCCCTCTGTCTTTATTGGTGGATAATGCCCCTCCAGGAGGATTCCTCGTCTCGACCCCAGAGGGCATCGCTATCTCTGAGAACGCCTTGGCAGAGCTGAATTAAAACCCTCCATGCAGCTTCTCCTTAAGTGCATATGTTCCAGCAGCACATCTCTCCTTAAGCCACGAATCAATTCAAGTTTTTTTCCTTTGCATAAGTACCATGTTGGATCCATACTGGAACCACTATGGCCCAGTGAAATGCCAGTAGCCTTTGGTTTTCCGCTGGAATACTGAACAGTGATGTGTTTTGCATGATGAAGAATCACACAGTCTTTTTCACAGAGGCACAGAAAAAATATATTTTCTTTGATTTTGCATCACATTTGCTCCAAATATAAAGTGTATAGTGCATTATTACATCTTCCTCGGTGACACAGTATCACCTGCACGTCCCATCACTATATATGAGCCTGTCCTCCCCCAAAAAACGACCCCATAGATCGTTTGTACAAGCAGTTTATTACGACCTATAGTTACGTTTTAAAGTTAAGCGACCTCTAGCGGTCGTGTAAATCAGTGATTCTCAACCGTTTTCATATCAAGGACCCCTAATTTAGTCCACATTAGAGCCACGGACCCCCATTTGATGAGATTTTTTCTCTTGGACCCAAATCTGAGAATATTTTTACTGTCAGATTTGATTTTGTCCAGAATTCCATGACTATCTGTATTGTAGGTAGAGAGATAACAGAGAAACTATGATCAAAATAATCATTCGTCTACATTCTTTAATTGTGTTAACTTTTAATAATTCATCAATTTTCTGGGGACCCCCTGGGATCCCTACAAGGACCCCTGGTGGTCCCCGGACCCCACGTTGAAAACCGCTGGTGTAAATAACGACAATGTGCTACGTTGGTCTGCCTCCACGTCAGGTGACTGTCAAATTTCTCTCTCAACACTGAAATATCACAGTGGAAAGTCAGGGTGTTGTGGTCTAGATGGCAGATGGGTGTATATGTTTGCCTTCAATGTTGGCAACCAGGGTTCGATTCCCAGAGTTTCCAAAGGACAAACAACCATGAGTCACATTTTAATTTTTTTTTTATTTAACCATGACCAAACCATTTTCCTAACCTTAACCAAGTTGTTTTAGTTGCCTAACCATAACCATAACCCAAGTTGTTTTATTTGCCTAAACTTTACCAAAACCTTAACCCTAACCTTAACCAAACTTGTTTTAATTGCCTAAATTTAACCAAAGTGTTTTTATTTGCCTAAATTTAACCATTAACCAACCTTTGGGACGTAATTCAATTTGTGGCGGAGGAACGTTTTCAAATTCTTCAAGGTCGTGTTCATTTCACGTATTTTTGTGAGATCACGTTGGAAACGCTTATTAGAGGGTAGGAACAAACTACATATGTGGTCGTATGGGTTGGAGGACTTGTTGCTATATATATATATATATATATAGAAGGAGAATACATGCACAGGCCAGATAACAACCAACACCAATTACAGAGGGCGCTGACATCAACCACAGGCCGTGACAGCAGCCACATCACACCCCCAGGGCCTGGTGTCTTTCCAGTGTTTTCTGTGAAATGTCGCATGTAACTTTATATGTTCAGACTAATGGTGCAATCATGTGCTGTCGGATATATAGAAAAATTGTCTTTTCCTACGTGATTTTTTCACATGAACGCCCTCAAATCAGATGATTAAGTCGGAAAAAGAAAAAGAAAACTTTTGCTACCCGAGTTTCTGAGTTATGACATAATGATGACCTTTAAGCTTCTCAACAAGGCGAGAAAATAAAGTTAAGTGTCAGTCAGCAGTAAGAAAACACGTACAGATGCAGCTTTATTTAAAGTTTGCTGTTAGCCAGACTGACATTTGTTTGATGGAAGTTTGTCTAATTATCTCGTTAAGCTGCAGGGCGGCCATGTTTGTTCACTGTTTGTCTTCCAGGTTTGATTTTCTGACATAATAGCACATGAATGCGACGCCGTTAAGCAGCCGGAGTCCAGGATGTCGGACTTTCCCACCAGCACATGAACGCACCATTAGTCCCCAGAAACAGGTTTCATGAGGTTCTGGTTTTTCTAACAGATGTCGAGCCTGAATTTCGACTGTAGCTTCCAAGAATCTGCTAGTTCTTCTGACCCAAATATAAACATACTAGAATTTATAACCTCCTCCTCTCCTTGTCTCCTCTCCTCCTCTCCTTGTCTCCTCTTTCCTCTCCTCTCCTTGTCTCCTCTCCATGTCTCCTCTCCTTGTCTCCTCTCTCCTCTCCTCTCCTTGTCTCCTCTCTCCTCTCCTTGTCTCCTCCTCTCCTTGTCTCCTCTCCTCTCTCCTCTCCTCCTCTCCTTGTCTCCTCTCCACTCCTCCTCTTCTCTCCTTGTCTCCTCTCCTCTCCTTGTCTCCTCTCCTTTCCTCTCCTTTCCTCTCCTCTCCTTCTCTCCTCTCCCCTCTCCTCCCCTCTCCTCTCCTTGTCTTGTGTCCTCTCCTCTCCTCTTCTCCCCTGTCCTTCTCTCCTCCTCTCCTCTCCTTTCCTCTCCTCGTCTCCTCTCATCTCCTTGTCTCCTCTCCTCTCCCCTCTCCTCATCTCCTCTCCTCTCCTCTCCTTTCCTCTCCTCTCCTTGTCTCCTCTCCTCTCATCTCCTCTCCGCTCCTTGTCTCCTCTCCTCCCCTCATCTCCTTGTCTCCTCTCCTCTCATCTCCTTGTCTCCTTTCCTCTCCTCTCCTTGTCTCCTCCTCTCCTCTCCTTGTCTCCTCCTCTCGTTTCTCCTCCTCTCCTCCATGGTGGGACACACAAACTGCTCTCCAGTTACAGTAGTGGGATAACACTGCCTGTGTCACTGCCTGTGGTTGATGTCAGTTCCCTCTGTCATTGGTGCTAATTGACATCTGGTGTGTGCATGTTTACTCCTTCTATATTTATTGTGATGATGATGTGGTGTGGTGATACTGTGTCACCGAGGAAGATTTAATAGAAATGTTTGACACAAGTTTGTATGTGCTTTCTGTTTGGAGCCTCTGCGATGAAAAATAAAGAAAATAAAGTTTTTCTATGGATTGTGTCACGATGTTCAGATGTGTTTCTTTAGGTCTTCAGTCTTCTTCTACTAACGTAACGATGCATTTTCTGCCAGATCCTGTGATGGTTTGACTTCTTGTGTGTCTGAACCGAACCACCAGCTGTTTTCAAAGGCTGTTTATCTCATCTTGGAAATAAATCCGTATACATATTCATATTCTCATATCATATACATAAACAGATAAACACAGGCTACATATAATTAAAAACAAAATCCTGAATCTCTGTTGGAAACCTGTGTAAAGGGTTTCAGGACAGCCTGAAAAAAATCTCTGAAGTTGAAGTTTGGTTTTCCAGGTCTGGAGAAGTTGTGTAAACTGATGCAGACACAAAAATTATACAAAAGTTTTAGAAATGTCATGGAAAATACTTTCACAGTGTCTGACATCAGGCTCTGCTGCTAGTATAGATCCTTTTGAAGGAAGAGTAAGACAAATAATAAAAAGTTTCCAGATTCTATAAGTCATATGCAGTGATGCTGTGTTAAATAAAAAAGTGGGGAAACTATCAAACTAATAAACTATAATAATACTATATAATACTAATAAACGCAGGGTGCAAACTACAGGGGAGCCAGGGAGAGCTTGCTATTTTTGCCATGCATTTCTATTTTTCTGTATCTTCATCATCATGGATCATGCGTAAAAGTAGGATATTATTGATGTATGATTCATGCATGAGGGTGATTCATCACTAATTCACTTTAATAAAGATACCGGCATGCATGCTATTCTTGCCATCACCATCGAATCAATCAGTATCAAACTTCACTCACTTTAACTCAAAGATCAGAAAAAAAAATAAAAAATTCTTAGTCCCACTCAGTCTGCGCGCCAAATAGCCATTATTCATTTCTCTGTTTTGTAGTCAGCATACTACAGTTTTAAGGTAGGGGCTATTCCCAATTACAGTAGCTGTATTATTCACTGTTAGCACTGTATTGTATGTGATGGGTAAAAAAAAAGTGAGCTCCCCCGAAAGCCATGGTATAGTTCACACACTGAATAAACGTTTGTTCCCAGTACTGCAAGTGTTGCTGGAATCTTTTCTTTTCCAGTGTTACCTGCCCATTCTGTGCACCTTGTTGTGCCAGAATTCATTTTCATAAACTATCAAACAACCACCAAACCCAATTAAATTATTGTTTTTTTTTCCCTCTAAGGTGCCCATAGACAAAAAGATTATAGAATGGGTCATATGTACAGGAGAAAACCCAAGAAGAAGAAATCTATGTTTAAAAAACCTCTGGAATGATTAACTGTTGAAAAAGTTTATTATTCATTATATGTGGCAAAATGAGAAGATATTAGTGCACAGCTCTTGCAGATTGCACCACAATACATATTACATAAATTACATTTGAGAAGCTGATTTCCAAAAATTCTACATGCATCACTCTGGAAAAACATCATTACCTGAATTTCATCATTAAATTATTTCTAAAATATCCAGGATCCCATATTTACTTTTGTCCTTTGTTAATTATGAATGATTTTATCCATAGTTAATTATTTTAAATAGTCGTTATTTTTTTTTCAAAATGGTGAATTGGATATTCATATTGGAACAAAACTCCTCACTTGTCCTTCTCACCCCAGTCAGCATTAGTTATTCTAGGCGTAACAAAAAAAATAAATAAAAAGAAAAAAGTCTCTGTTATTGCAACAATTTAGCATAAGTCTAATTTTCCTAATTTGTGATGTTACTTAGCCTCTGGCACTCTAACAGTGTAAGAGTACTTGTGGGAAAACCCCGGTGCAGCCCGGCCTCACACGGCGCTGCTGCAAATTACAGGCTGCTGGCAGTCATCTTTTCCTCAATGTCACATTTGAAGGGAGAAAATTGTTTCAAGCCATTTAATAATGTCATGTAGCGTTACATTATCTCCCAGCCATGTTCAGCACCGCAGGGCCCGCTCTGCTCGTCCCATCACATGACCGGAGGAATCACATCGGCTTTTGAAGAATCTGGTGACGTGAAAAGGTTTTTAGATAGATAGATAGATAGATAGATAGATAGATAGATAGATAGATAGATAGATAGATAGAAAGATAGATAGGTAGGTAGGTAGGTAGGTAGGTAGGTAGATAGATAGGTAGATAGATAGGTAGGTAGGTAGATAGATAGGTAGGCAGGTAGATAGATAGATAGATAGATAGATAGATAGGTAGGTAGATAGATAGATAGATAGATAGGTAGATAGATAGATAGATAGATAGATAGGTAGGTAGATAGATAGATAGATAGATAGATAGATAGATAGATAGATAGATAGATAGATAGATAGGTAGGTAGGTAGGTAGATAGGTAGGTAGATAGATAGATAGATAGATAGGTAGGTAGGTAGATAGGTAGATAGATAGATAGATAGATAGATAGAAGACTTTATTGATCCCAGAAGGGAAATTGAGTCGTCGTAGCAGCCAATACACACAGCTGGCAAAATACATTAAAACACAACAGATAAGAACACAAGAGGCCATGATGGCTAAAAAGCAAGTGACTAAATGAATAAATAGAGATATAAATATAATATAAAAATAATAAAAGTTAGTCCACAGACAGTTTAATGTCACCAGGCCTGGCAGAGGCAGCTGAAATAGAAACGACGTGTAATTCAGGAACCGCAGAGAAAGATTTTAAATTAATTTCAAAATATGGGTTTAAAAAGGCAAGCGCTGAATTACACGAATGATAAATGTCTCCGGAATGCAATTTGGCGTTTAAGATGTGTGGGAGAGCGAGGGAGCGAGGGAGGACAGGCTCCGGGGAGCGGAGTGAAGCTCGGCTGCCTTCAGGGAGTTCGGCGCTCTCCGAGAATCACTGTTCTGTCCTCCCGCTAATGTCAGGCCACGAGTCGGGACTGCCAGTTGAATCCTAACCTGCCCTTCAAGTAGCTATTTTGACCCAGCCATTAATCATCTGTAGGCAGCGTCCCAGCCCGCCCGCCCCGCCCCCCCCCGCCCCCCAGCTCTCGGAGGAATGGTAGAGTCCACCGCCACCCCTGCTGTCACCGCTGTCCGCTGAGGCCCGGGCCGCCGCCGCCGCCGCTGCACCTGTCCTCCCGGGCTGGCGAGAGGGAGGGCAGGGGGGGGGGGGGGGGGGGGCAGTGGGCTTGTCCCCTCGGAGAGTCGTCCTTCAGGACTCCTTGCCTCCTTCCTGTCCTCGTGTCCCCGCCCCCCGCCCCCCCCTCCCCCTGACCTCGCCGGGCCTGTCTCTTAAAGGCCGCCCGCACATCGGCCGCTCGCATATTCATATTACCTCTAATAGGTTTGGTGGTCAAACAGAATCAGAGAGCGGGATTTTAAGTACAGGAAGCAGAGGCGACAAAGTACACACAGAAAAATAAAGGTGTGAACTGGAACTGAAAATGGTTCTTCTGAGGGTTCTTCTGGTTCTTTGGGAATATCTTAAAAGGTAATATATTGAAAGGTTCTCAGTCCTTACTTATTGGATGGTGGGTGATGTGGAAAATAACCAAACCCCTCCACAGTATATTGTACAAGAGCAGATAAACAAAAACACAACGCAGGAGTCTAAGCAAAGGAGAGCAGACATGGTTCTTTAAAGCAGTGGTTCTCAACCTTTTTCATATCAAGGACCCTAATTTAGTCCACATTAGAGCCACAGACCCCCATTTGATGCGATTTTGTCCCTCGGACCCAAATCAGAATATTTTTATTGTCAGATATGATTTTGTCCAGAACTCCATGACTATCTGTATTGTAGGTAAAGAGAGAACAGAGAAACTATGATCAAAATAGTCAGTCTCCTAAATTCTATAATTGTTCTTGTAAATGAAATAATGAAGTTTAATGATTCATCAATTTGTTGGGGACCCCCTGGGATGCCCTTAAGGACCCCTGGTGGTCCCCGGACCCCACTTTGAAAACCACTGCTTTAAAGAACAAAGGTTCTGGTTCCACAAAGGTTCTCTGTGGACCTTTCAACACAAAGGTTCTTTGTGGAACCACACCTTCATTTTTCTGTGTGTAGAGAGGATGGAGACGCTCCTGTTGGGTTTTGGTGTGTGGAAGCTTGTGTTGAAGGTTTGCTGTTTCAAGGTAAAGGAAGAAATGCAAAAAAACTTTATTTCATCGCTACTTTAACCCTCATCCTACCTCTGGGGTACCCGCAGACCCCAGAGGTTTACTTTTTGTCATATCTCACAGGTATGTTTTATTCTATCATTCCAATTTTTCATGACTTTGTCAATCAATTTGTTCCTAATGACTTCATATCATTGTTTTCTGTTTCTGTTTTAATTACTGCTTTTTTAAAAATACCAATGTATTGGGGTCCTGGGGGACCCCGGTCAAAAGCACCCAATTCTGCCTATGCAGTTTTAATAGATGGAACTATTTATTGAGTTCATGTTTGCCATGGGTCCTAATTTAAAGTATCACACACTATCGGGGGGGTAGGGGCACTCTAATTAACTGTAACTTTTCTAAAATAATAATAGTCTGTTTTTTTTTCAGATGACATTAATTACATAACTAATAATGTTTTGAGAAGAAATAAGTTAACATTTTGCTATGATGGTTGTTTCTTACAGTAGTTTATTCTTGGGGTCCCCAGGGACCCCAGTCGGTAGTCCTTGTATGTTAAATATGTTGGTAAGATTCGGGATAAAAGAAGATACTGTAATAAAACTAGGTTCAAAACTGCTGTGAGGGCCGGTCTCACTTCCACTAATGAGTGTCTTTTTCTTTATTAAGAACTTTCATATTCTGTGAATCTGCACCTCTTCTCATCCAGCAAACCCCCTGCTTGAAAAGACTTGGGTCACTTCAGATCTGCAGGTGCAGCTGAATGACTTGAAGCACTTCAGCTGAGCTCTAGTCTCTCTCCAATGCACTCGTTACTTTTTTTCAGGCTGCTGAATTGTACTGGATTTGAACTTAAATTTTGTCCATGAATTGTAATTTAGCTTTTTTTCTTTCTTTTTTTTTTTAAACAGAATTTTATTGATTTTCAACAGAAACAAGAGATCATAAAAATAAAAATAAAATAGTGCCATCCATCCACCCTAAACAGAGAAATCTCCCAGCTGACCACTAGCTTTTTTAAATCACTGTATTTGTGTCAGATTTTTGCTCTCTTCAGTCTGTTTATTTTGTGTTTTCTTGTGTTATGGATGTTTTTATGAACACACTGCAGAAAATTCCAAACAACTGTCTGGTTGATGTGGCAATAAAATAAAGTAAATTCAGTTTTGGGTGTGCGTCCGCTCTCTACCTGCTCACATTCTGAGAATAGACACCACATGGATTGATTCTTGAAGTTCTTAGAAAAGATACTGAACTCCTTCCTGCTCCTGGCTGCCGCCTGACCTCTGACCCCACTGGTGAAATGTGGACATGTAGGTGTATCTAAAGCTCTATTCACACAGGACCAGGATTACGTGTCGGCCTCATGTGATTCATGAATTAACCTCCCAACCTCTGCGTTTCATGAAACGCATTCTCACAGAATAATGAAATTCACCGGTTCCCTGGATGCAACTATATCAACTCAATATTTTACTCGCTCACTTCCAGATCTAGCAAAAGCAAAACTTGAAGTTTGTGCCGAAAATGTGTTCAAAACCTTCCGCTTTACATTCCACTGCTGCCTCCATGTGTCAGGATCAGGAGGAAGACAGACATTGCAGATTTAGAAGATGAAGAAGAGGAAAAAGAAATTACAGCTGAAGTTATCGAGACTTCAGTTCTCATTGGATTAGTTTATCAGGTAAACTCTATCTTCACTAATATACGGGAGGTCATTTGTGCCAAAAATTTTTACTTTACAAATTACTTTATAAATTAAGAAAGGAAAACAGCTTCCGCACACTTTATCAAAGCAAAATATATACATATATGTGTATATATTTTATTGAATTGTCAAGCTTTTGGTCATGCAGGACTGAAAGCTTGACAATTAAAAAACAACAACAAATATTTATGGTTTATTGGTTTATTTACGGTATTTGTATAACTACACAAGCTGCAGTCAGAGGTTCATCCCAATGTAAAAGCTTCTTTCTTTCTGATTTACTAATCTTTCACTTGGATTTTATTTTTAATGTATTTATTTGTGTTTTTCGTTGACCTGTTTCTTTTCCGTTTTTATTTTCTATATTACATTATTTTATTATTATATTGCATTTGAGATTGGTGTGTGTTGTCACTAATGACGGACACATAATACTAATATTCAGGTCTAGGTTACACATAACACATACAAGAGCATACATGCATGTCGGAATATGATATAGTATGGATTAAATATGTTGTTAATGTAAATAAAAATATATGGATCAGTAGAAACACAGGCAGCAGGGAGATCAGTTGTGTAGAGATAAACTCACATGGAAATAAATGCGTGATCGAGCAGCAGATGGTCGTTGAATCTTCGAAGTCACAGTATATACTTTCCATAAGCTCCCATAATGCCCCTGGGCTTGGACGGCCTGCAAGCCGCTTGTCTGACATCAGACTCTCAGTATCAGTATCATCTGTGGCTCTATGTGGATAGTCTGCCTTTATAATCACTGATTTTTGGTCCGCTCCCAATTCACGTCCCCCGGGGGAACTGGCAGCATCTGCTGGATTTTAATGTTGCTTTTTAATCAGCAATTTGAAGTTGTTAAACAAGGTGAGGTGACACTCATCGTAAACTTCTATCAGGGACTATAATTGATAAATTAGATACCAAGGGAAAACATCAGAGCTGCAGACGTCTGTGTTCCCAGAGGACCGGAGGTTCCTCTCCAAAGCGTTTAGGTTCTTTAAAGGAGTTTTCCGCTGAAGTTTGAACGAACTGAAACCCACGTGTCTCCAGTCAAGATGCAAGATTTCCTTTATTGTCATTCCTCAGTACTCGCATACATTAGAACGATCTATATCTACTAATATCTGCTTGGATTTTATTAACAGTTTGGTAACATTTTATCAAGATCAACATAATGATTGTTGTATTTTATTTATGTCTACAGTTTATTGCTGCTCTGCATGTCTGTATGTATCAAAAGTTGTGGAGAAATGGTGTTTGTTGTTGTTGTATTGTTGTTCTGATGTTTTGCTGTTTCCTGTTGCTCTGCATGGCTTGTGTTCTGTCTTGAGAATTCTTGTTTTGTTGCTGTTGCTGTCTCTATGGCGTCTTGTTGTCTTCGTTTTGTAAATTTTTATCACTTTATAGGTTTTAAAACATCTCGCCAAAGGACTGCAGTTGAAAATTAGCCAGCTGGCTAACACTGGCACATTTACAGAAATGTTGATTAATGTGTGTTGTCCTTATAAATAAACAAATAAACAAAACAAACGAAATGCCGTTCCTCCCAGACCAAACAGTACACATACAGAACATACAGTTAAACGATCTTAACTACTAAAAATATAGGATTATATATCTAAAAATATCTTTTAAAAGTTTCAAAAAAGTATAAAAAATTAAATAAATACACACAAAAGTAGATGCATTAAAATTAGCAGCAAGGTGTACAAAAAGTAAATGCAGTGAATTAGCAGCAAGGCATTTTACTGTTATGAAAAGACAACGTGTTCTCTAAAGCAGTGGTTCTCAACGTGGGGTCCGGGGATCACCAGGGGTCCTTGAGGGGCTTCCAGGGGGTCCCCAGCAAGTTGATGAATTGTTAAACTTCAGCATTATTTCATTTACAAGAAGTTAACTCATTTAAAGAATGTAGAAGAATGACAGTTTTGGTCGTAGTTTCTCTGTTATCTCTCTACCTACAATACAGATAGTCTTGGAGTTCTGGACAAAATCATAAAAATATTCTCAGATCTGCGTCAGAGAGACAAAATCTCATCAAATGTGGGTCCGTGGCTCTAATGTGGACTAAATCAGGGGTCCTTGGTATGAAAAAAGTTGAGAACCACTGCTCTAAAGCGTTCATGTGATATCTTAGAAAACATTACACACCCTTGATTCATACTATACCTAAACATATGGCCGGCCACAGGACCTGTACCTGTGCTGAAACAGCTTAGGACACGGTTAGCTTTGGGTTTAGACGACTAAAACACTTTAGTTAGGGTTCAGATCCCATTAGATAAACTCAAACTACCTGCTGAAATCAAGTCTGCTTTCCTTAGTTTCAGAAAAGTTAAAATTTTGGAGATACAAGGTTTTCAACCAACAGCGACGAAACGTAGAACCCCACAATTGTTTACATTCTACTTTATTGCTTTATCATTATTATTATTTTTTACTGGTTTTATTGCTTATTTTGCATCTATTTGTGTGCTTATATTGTATTTGTCGCTTCCCCTGCTGAATCCCATTACTTTTGCCGCTGCAACCACCGAATTTCCCCCCGGGGATCAATAAAATTTCATCTTATCTTATCTATTCTCATCACAGGTTTCACTCTCACCTCTATTATCTCTCTATGTACAGTGTAGACTGTTAATTCAATACTAAATCAACAACAACAACAACAACGACAGTCTTCCCCTACGGCTCCCACAGACTCAGTCTTATCAAACTGGGGTTCTTGGTCTAATGTGTGTGTGTGTTCGGGGGTCCAAGTCATTGAAATGTTTCGAGACGCCCTGCCGACACCAACGAGGAAGAACCGACATAATGATGCCTTCGAGGTCAACGTCCCAGAGAGGAAGTCTGAGGCTGACGATCACCTCGGGCTGAAATTGCTTTTAAATAACAGTAATGAGTCTGATAGGGACGTGTTTCTCATTTGGCTTGCGTGTCAATACAGAGATTCATGCTTTAATAATCTGTAATAACCTGCAATGAGCTTATTACAGCTGATTGTTTATTCATGAGCTGCTTTTAGCCTACAGCGCTTTGTAATTTGGTTAAGAGGAGAGCTATGCAAATATACAAAAAAAAAGCAGTAGCAGGAGTAGTAGTAGTGCGAGGAGGAGTACTAGTAGTAATGGTAGCAGTAGTAGTATTAGTAGTAGTAGTAGCAGTAGTAGTTTATAGTTCTTCTTCATCTCTTCACCTCTTCATCAGGTCAGTCGTCTAATTTAATTTTTTTTTTTAATTAATTTTTGCCACCCTAATCAAATCGGTGTGTCATGTCAACAATTTTAGACAAAACTTATTTTCAACCACAAAATTTTGCCACTTTCTTCACTATAGAGCTTTACGTAGCTCCAGTTCACTCCAATACACACACACACACACACACACACACACACACACACACACACAGGGCCAATGCAACACTAAAAGCCTACTGATAGCCTACTGCTAAAACTACTACTACAGACATCTAGTTGTTCTCCATTTGTCTCTTTTCAGGCTGGTGGGTGTTGAATGACAGGTTTCATTTGTTCTCCAGGGGAAGATATGTGTGTGTGTGTGTGTGTGTGTGTGTGTGTGTGTGTGTGTGTGTGTGACCGGCAGATGGGTGCCGACAGCCAGGGGAACGCCGGTCCTCCACCAATTGAATCAACCTTGACCTTGGGAGGCGGGACGGCCGGGAATAGACGGGAGGTTTCGATCCGACTCTCCACATGACGATTGACACTTAATGCATCTTCGAGACCCGACAGCGTCTGTGATGTGAAGCTGACAGATCTGCTGGCATCGATCACCTGGACGGACAGTCAGACCGCATTGACTAAGATGAATAAACAGTGTGGAGGCAGCGTGGGTCTGTGGGCTGTAGAGAATGCAGATTTTTATCGCAGAAAGCCTGGTTTCTAAAGCTCCGCATCGGGATCCAAACTGGGTCAGGGCCTTCGTCTGCCGGGTCCCTGCTTGAAAAGAGTGACTTCATTAGACTGAGCCGCAGCAGAAGACGCTAAACTTCCATTAAATTAAATAATTAAAGATCTCTGGATATAAGGTAATATCATTTAGGCCTGTCTACCGTTAATGCTTAATCATCATATTTCCCCTGCTATTTCATGATGTTTTCATTCAGTTATGGATATAACCAGACCTCTGGAAATGAAATGAAAAAAAATAATAAGAATAAAATAGATTAAATATATTAAACCGGATCAGAAAGCTTATTTCTACAATATGTTTTTTCTCATTTAGTGTAAAGCTGCTAAGAGAGAGGCAAGCAGCACATAAAGGAAAATGTTTGGCCTGTTGTGTGTTTCATGACAGCTATTAATAGGTGAAATTGAAGCCCAGGACTAATATTGTTGGATTGCAGGAGATGGAACAGGATTGACCTGGAAGGTCGAGGCTTTCAGAGACACTCTTCCCTCTCTGCTGAGAGCAAAGCAGGTTCCGAAGTGTCAGCTGATGCCGGCTGCAGGTAATGCTGCTGAAGATATCAAGCTATTTCTGTAGCGTTAAACGTACAATTACAATTTCCCATTTGGCAGACGCTTTTATCCAAAGCGACGTACACATGAGACTTTAATACAACACAAGCAAGGATCTAGTCAGGAGAGAACAACGAGAGTAAGAGCCATGAAGCTAAGCTCTGGTCCAACAGGACAGAGGTGCATAGAGGCAATGCTACAAGGCAGATAAAAAGGTTTTGTTTTGGTTTTTTTTGGTTACGCAGTCCATCAGGTGAGGAGGTGTTCACTAAAGAGCTGGGTCTTTAGCCTTTTCTTAAAGATTGAGAGGGACTCTGCGGATCGAATGGAGTTTGGTAACTCGTTCCACCACCGAGGAACCACAGAAGAAGAGTCTGGCTGGAGACTTAGAGCCTTGTTGTGGCGGCAGCACCAGGCGCCGCTCCTTGGCAGAGCGTAGTGAGCCGGAGGGAGCGTAGACCTGAATGAGGGAGTTCAGGTCGGTCGGAGCCGTTTTGGTTGCCGCTTTGTAGGCGAGCATCAAGGACTTGAACTTGATGTGGGCAGCAGCTGGGAGCCAGTGGAGGGAGATGAACAGCGGAGTGACATGTGCTCTTTTGGGGCCGGTTGAAGACCAGATGCACCACCGCGTTCTGGATCATCTGCAGAGGTTTGAACTTGTCTGTTCAAATGGATTGTGGGCTTTTATTTTGTAATTACTCATTAACTGAATGGCTTCTAATGTTAAATATACAGACACAATTAGACAACCTGGGGCCACATGTGTACAGACACACACACTTGCATATAAGTCTTGCTTTGCTTTTTATTTCATTTTTTATTTTTATTTCATTGCTTTTGCTGTTGATTTTGTTGTTTGTTAATCCTTTGCATAGTGTTTTGTAGCTGTGTTTTGAAAAGCTCTATGCAAATAAAGATTATTACTATTATATTACATACGAATACACATGCAAGCACACATACATGAGTACAAACACACACACACACACACACAGAGCTGTTGAGGTTGTATTCATGACAGCAGGGGGCTGCGACTCGTGCCTCAGCACAGCCCCGTATCAACGCTCATCCAGCAACCTGAGCTCATGCTCTTCTCATCCCTCACAGCGGGGGGGGGGGGGGGGGGGGGGGGGATTTTCTCTCATGCAAAGGTTAGGAGCGCTGGGGCTTCAGGAAACGCTGCAAAAAATGTCATTAAATTTTACGTTCAGCCTCAAAAATCTTATTTTACTTTAAACAAGTGGAGGAATCTGCCAGCGGGGAGAGATCACCCACTTATCAGCAGCTCAACCTGTTCAAAGTGACTGTATTTTTAGTGTTTTAGTGATCTGCCATTTTTATGAAATATTGTCATTTGATATGTGAATTTTTTTGACACTGCACTGGAAACAAGTGAACTTATCTCCCCACTTTACCAGATGTTTCCACTTATTTTACATGAGATGAGATTTTCAACAGTGGTGGAAGAAGTACTGAGATCTTTTACTTCAGTAAAAGTAGCAATACAACAATGTAAAGATACTCCATTACAAGTAAAAGTCCTGCATTCAAAATCTTACTTAAGTAAAAGTACATAAGTATTGGCAGCAAAATGTACTTAGAGTATCAAAGTAAACGTACTCATTATGCATTATGAACTGTCCCCATTTAGAGAGTTATATTTTTCATAAATTATTGGAATATTAATACTGATTTATTGACATACATGTACATGTAAGCAACATTTTAAAGTTGTCAACGTGAAGCTAATCTTAACAATTTAGCTATACTTTTGGGTAGTCTGATCTATAACAATGCTATTTTATAGTTATTTTATAAAGATGATCAAATGTTTTAAATATAAAATATTGATCTGAAAAGTAACTAGTAACTATAGCTGTGAAATAAATGTAATGGAGTAAAAAGTACAATATTTCCCTCTAAAATGTAGTGAAGTATAAGTACAAAGTAGCATAAAATGGAAATACTCAAGTAAAGTACAAGTACCTCAAAATTGTACTTAAGTACAGTACTTGAGTAAATGTACTTTCCACCACTGATTTTCAAGCCTGGTTGCTGGTAGGATGGACTTTTATGTTTTTTGCAGCGAAGCCTTGAGCAGAAGACTTCTTCCACATTTCTCGAGCCAGATAGTTATGGTTTGAGTTAATATCCAGGCGGGGGAGCTGAAAGCGCTCGTCCCCCTCTGTCACCGCCTCATCCACCATGTCGCCCGCTCACGCTCACGCTCACGCTCACGCTCATGTGCCACAAAATCAACAGGATGCGACCGGCGGCTTTATCACAGGCAGCAGGCAGGAAGTCGGGTTCCTCACCGTGACGCCCCGTAATGCCAAACCCAGGTAGCCTACTTGCTGGAATTCTCCATGACCTTCCACGCTGCTACATTAGCGGCGTCCTACGATGGATACGAACCCCCCCTCAGGGTTGTGGGGGTGGGGGTGGGGGGTTGGGGTGGGGGGGGTGACGGCCGGGCGCTGTAGTAACAGGATTACAGGAGCAGGGAGGAAGCCGGGGCCTTTGTTGACCGCCAGTTATTCCGGACCGCCGTTACCAAAACTGATTGATTTACGTCGCCGGCAGCTCACCAGAGACTCCTGAATGTCACCTTTCCACTTCGCTGGAAGTCACTGAGAGTCTGGGGAGGGAGCGGGGGGGGGAGGAGGGGGGGAGGTGGGCGGGCGAGCGAGGCAGAGCGATGTGGAGAGAGAGAGGGAGGGAGGGAATGTGAGGATGGTGAGAAAAGAAATTTACATTGCAAAGAGAGAATGGGATTGTGCGTTCTCCCTTTATACAGGTGCAGCTGCAGCCAATAAAGAAATCACATTTTACCGCATGATGCTGACTTCAGCTTCACAACACCAAGAGGAACCAAGAGGAAAAAAAAATTCAAATTGCACTGATTGGCCTACAACGTTTGTTTACTTGTTACTGATTGGCCCAAACGGGGACTGCATCATTCGCGGGTGACGACATGTTTGCTGTTTGCGTTATTTTAGGGAGCGTCCTGCTGGCTCAGCGGTTTTAAGGAGCGGACCATGTGGACGCGTCCTAGGTTTGAATCCGACCCAGGACCTTCGTCACATGTCACCCCCCCTCTCTCTCAAAGTCTTTCCTTTCTCTCTCTACTTTCAACTATGTAATAAAAGGCAAAAAAAATGCCAAAAACTGGAGACTCCATAGGAATGAATGGGAGTCTCTGTCTGTCTGTCTTCGCCCTCTGATGGACTGGAGACCTGTTCAGGGTGTCTCCCTGCCTTCCACCCCATGCATGCTGGGATAGGCACCAGAAACCCCCTCCCCAGCTACCCTGAATTCATTCATTTTCATTTATTAATTAATGACCACACGACCAAGGTCGGTGGAAATTGCTTTCGGTACAGCATGGTGGGTAAGCTCAGTTCAGCAGTGTCAGTAACATCAGACATAGACAGATATCAGCATCACATTAGACACATGACTGGCACAACAGACAATATACACAGATTACCACAAGACAGAAATCACAGACAATATTTAGAAGATTGACACAAGAGTTTTAAAGTGCAGGTGCATCTGTCAGGGTTAGTGAGAAGTGTTCAGAGTCCTTATTGCAGTGGGGAAAAAACTGTTTTTAAAACGGGATGATCTGGTGGGCAGGGGACCTATAGCACCTCCTAGACTGATGGGAGGGAGGTGCCAATAATCTTTTTTGTGTGTGTAACTGTCCGTGCTGCCGTACCAGACTGTTATGGATGAGGTGAGTCTGCTCTCAATGATGGCTGTGTATATCTGAAGGAGGAGGTTTTGTTTTATTTTTATTATTATTTTATTATTAATTTATTTGACAGGGACGGTGCGTATTAATAACATTTCTGAAAATATGCCACAGTTAACCAAAAAGGGCTAATTTTCATCTGTAGTCCCGGGGCAGGAAATAGTTGAAAGCACAAACGTTAAGAATAAAAACATTGGAAATACAATCAGCGATAAAAACAGTGGAAAAATATGCAGATACAAACAGAGCCTGCACTACATAGAGACAAGAAAGACAGCTCTTATAACACACAAAATGAACAATAGCATGACAACAATCAACAAAACAACAAATAGCATGACGACACAATGTTAGTCCCGGTGAAGTGTGGATAGTATGTGCAGAGCCTGTGTTTTAAAGGAGGAGGTAAATAGAAAGACTGAATACAGTAATTTGGTTCCACTCCAGTCGTCTGCAGCACTAACAGCAGAGCGGCTGTATGATCTGGATATGTCTACATGGGATGAGTCCACATGTCTCTCCACCAGTGACACCAATACAAACCCCTCTATCTTTATTGTACTTGGGGAATAAACTACTAATGATTCAGGAGGAAAAAAGCAGAATGTAATTTTGGAAGTTGAAAATGCGAGTGCCGGCAGAGACGAGCCGAGAAGAAGCGCAGAGAGTGACGAGGATTTCAAATCAGGATGTTAGCCGAGCGTCCGTACTTTAGTCTTTGTTGCTCTCAGATTGCGTCTGAAGTCGTCTGGAGACTGAAGACTCGCTCGGAGTCACGAAACTGATGAGGAAATGTGTGAAGCAGATTGGAAGGATATTCGTTTTAAATCCCAAGTCCTAACTAATAACACGAGATTCAAACTTTTACAGCTGGTTAATGGGGGCTGGTGTTACACCCTCTGTGCTGCACTGTTTTAACACAAATATTCCAGATCAATGCGTCACATGTCAATAAGATAAGGACACATTATATCTTTGTTCACGGTAATGTCCTGTAATCAAAGGTTTCTGGAAACAGCAGAAAATGTGTCTCATGTTGTTTCTGTTGATCTTCCAGTGTGTTTGGTATATTTCCAATAGGCAAGGCAAGGCAGCTTTATTTGTATAGCACATTTCATACACTGAGGCAATTCAAAGTGCTTTACAGAGTAATAAAATATACAGTAAAGGTAAAAAAATGTACAATTTAAAAGTGCAAAGGTACAGACAAGAGATCCACAAGATAAAAGACTTAAAAAGTAAACTAGTGCAGTTCAAATCAAGTGAAATCGAAAGATAAAAAGACAGTGCAAAGGGATTAGAAAAGTGAAAAGTGCATTAAAATCACATTTAAAAGAAAATAAAAAAGATATATATAAATAAATATAACAGTGCAGATGATAAACAACATTTACAGACTACCAGAAAGCATGTGCTGTATTTCTGTTTACTTCACGCCAAAAATACAATTGCTGGAAAATCCCTGAAAAACCAACAATCATATGAAGGAACCATCAGGCTTCCTGTCGATGGAGAAAATCTCTGATGGATGATGGAGAGAACGGAGGGCTGTCTCTCTTTTTTTACACAGCGCTGTTCAGATTTTTTTGAACGTAAAAATTTGAAAGCGTTTGAACTTTTTTCGGGCCGCAGTAATCATCCGTCCACTGTTCACCGACCTATCAGAGACGGCGAAGGTGGAGCTCGCCTTTTCCTTCCATTTTCAAAATGGAGGAGCTGCTAATTTCACTGGTACAGCCTCACCAGCCGACCAGTTTACAAAGACAGAAACAGAACCGGTCTGGTCTCACATGATATTGGAGCAGCAGCTGGTCTTCCAGGCTGGTTGTATAGAAACACGATGTTCAAACTGAATCCTGATATTTATATTTTAGGAGTCTGTGCTTGAGATCATAGCCAGAAAACACCACAATATTTATATTACTTGAGCATAAACACAAAAGTCAGTCTAATCACTGTTAATAACAACCACACACGTAGAGCGACGGATGGTGTACCAGGTCGTAAAAATAAAAGAAAGAATAGACTAGATAATTGTAAAACCAAGATGCATGAAACTTTGATTCCACATACGTAGTTTACCCGATAAAAATCAGTCTGTAGAAACACCAACAGTAACAGCATATAAACAACAAATCAAAGTAATAGTTTCTCAGTCCCTTTGGCCTCTGCGGGCCCTTTGAGTCAATCAATATTATGACACACGACAACACAGTGATTCAGCACCATGGACAGCGACATATAATAGCCTAGTAAATGCCAATTATGCCAACATGTACCAACAATATGTTAACACACATCTTGGTTATATCAGTTAAGTAGTCCTTATTAAAACAATGCACAACGGGAACACTAGAACAATAATTTCCCATTTAAAACCTGCACCATTAGAATAGGCTACTGGAAAGCAATAAATCCTTTGGTGTTCTGATATACGTTCACTGGCATGCTTCCAGTTACAGTAGCCCACACTGCCAATGATGACTTTTCATTGCTATTTAGGGCTGAACGATTTTGAAAAAATATCTAAATTGTGATTATTTTGACTGATATTGCAATTGCGATATGATTTTCGATATTAGAGGGAATGATAATTTTTACATCATTATTCTCATTTTCATTGAAAAACGTATTAAAATGATTATGGTGTGATTTTTGCGGGGATCTGTACCAAACAAAGATGTTTTCTTAAGTCTGTAGAATATGATGTGTAGGCCAGGACATCTCTGCAGCACCACAATATTTCATTTAAAATGGTATTTTGACACATTTCGCCTTTAACAAATATTGCGCCTCCTGCGATTTGAAAATTGCAGTAGGCCATATTGCGATTTCGATAAAATTTCTATTAATTGTTCAGCCCTATTGCTATTGCCAAATATTTTACATGCAAAGCAAAACACACTACCTTGCGATGGTGAATAACAAAGCCACTCTCTGGGCAGATACTCCCCGTTACCGAGCTTGCGCTTGAAATGTATTTTGGAGAAGAATCTTCTCTGGTGCTTGTACTTCTGAGGCGGAGAGGTCAGCTTCTTTATTCTTTACTGGCAGGATTCCGGTCCCATTTTGTCCCAGTAAGCACGCACCTGTTCGTTCTTGTTGTTGTTGCCCCAGCGACCCGGGTCAGTGCTACAGGGGTCGTCTCCTCCTGCCTGCTCTTCGTCGTCCTCTCCTGCCCTCTTCTCTCCTCCTGCTGCCCCCTCACACTCCATGGTGTCAGTAGCAGGATAGCTAGTTGTAGGCCCAGACGTAGTTGGCTCCCGGGTTAGTATATCCTCTGACGATGAGGGCCTGGGCTGCTCTAATGGTGCTTCACTTGTCACGAGCGTTTCTTTACTGTTGCCTACATCGACTCAGGTAGGCGGTTATGTTGTGTCTGTTCACGTGGGTCACTTGTAAATCGGACCAATCGTCAGCCACAAACATGAATATCAAGTGATGGACAGAAAATTTGACAAATTACAAAACAATGTGATTTTTAAAAATAGATATATTGGCCCGTGATAGGCCCCCTGTAAGCCCGTGCATTGAAGCAGTTGTGTTTACGATCGCCGCCATGTTGACATTTTTTTGGAGCCGGAGCAGCCAGAGTGAAGCCGAGGGTCGACACAGAGCTGCAGCTCCGCCTGCTATTGGTCTGTAATCCGCGACCTGTCAATCACTGGGAAAACAACCCTGTATTATATCCGTTATATCCCCTTAATGACAGTTATTTTGAAAATCTACATAAGGACACACATTCGAAGAAGTGGAATTAGCTGCTGAGGCCAAAACCTCTTGGGTAAAAAATGTGTTGACTTTATATTTTTATCAGAAGTTGAGTTGTGGTCCATTGACTTCATGGAGTTGGGCGGTTTGGAGTCTTTCTGGAGCCGGACTCTAGCGGACGTTAGAGGAATCGCCGCCTGCTGTCACTTCCTTATCGGCTTCAACATTCACCCGTTTGGTTTTGGCCGCTCGGTTGAGATCCAGGTTTCGCCTCCGTTTTGCTCTCCGGTCAGACAGAGAACAGAGAGAGACGGATCCAGATAAGAATTTCACACCTTTCATCTATTTCTGTCTGGCTGCTGCCTAACATCCACTGTGAGGAGAAGAGCTAGAGAACACCTGCACCAACATCTGCACTGTGGACAGCTGTATCACATAATGTTCATGTTCCGCTATTGTCCCTTTTTTTTCAAGTTTTATTATGTTTTATGTGTGTTATATTTTGACTTGCTTATTCGTTCATTTATCATGTGTGTGTGTGTGTGTTTTTTTGTTGTTATTTTATGTTCATAATTCTAATCTGTTGAATGGGCTACACACTGTTAAATCCAATAAATTCACTGGTTAAAAAAATAGGAGTAAATGTGAAAAGAGAGAGTTCTATGGGCAGACATATGTGTCACTAGAAACTGAAATTGAATTATTTATATTTGAATTTGTATTGCTCAACTTGAATAATTGCATTAAAAAACTGAATTTGAATCACATAATTTAAATTTGTATTGTTTAACTTGAATAATTGCATTGAAAAACTGAATCTGAATTGCATAATTTAAAATTGAATTTATTAGTTTGAAACTGAAGTCCAATAAACTTGAAACCGAATGTAATGTTATGAAATTGAATTCATTTGCTCTGAATCTGTATTTAGTTCTCACAATTCAAATTCAGTTCTCGTAATTCAAATTCAGTTCTCGTAATTCAAATTCAGTTCTTGCAATTCAATTTCAGTTTACTGAGACACACATCCTGGTTGTTGAGGAAGAGCAATCGAGTGCAGATTCACAGAACTCCTTTTCACGTTTTTGGCCCGAAAATTCCAGATCCCTTCGGTTCTCTGGACATGATTTTCAGCATGTCCAAGCATGACCAAAGGCTCGATTCACAGGTTTGTATAAACGTATAATATATATATAAAAAGAAGTTTTATGTATACAAGTGATAGCATAACTGTAGCTGTTAGATGCAGAGCAATTCAAATTCAAATATAAATAATTCAATTTCAGTTTCTAGTGACACATATTTCTGCCCATAGAGTTCATTCCTTCCGTTATTCCCTCGTCTTCGCACCACAGGTCGGAACGCTGCACTTTACAAGGTCGGCCTATTGATGTTTGTGTGTGAGCGAGGACACGTTACAGTTTGACACGCGTCTCTCCTCCCTGCACGGGGGGGGGGGGGGGGGGGGGAGCAGAGCGAAGGCTGCGGGAGAGAATAAAGTATTCACACAACACGTCTCCCCACGGACTGCGAGCCACCGACCTCCACTGGATCCAGCAGCTCACATCTTGTTTGCTTTGCCCTTGGACACAAACAGATGAACCGCTCAATACAGCGGCAGGTCCAGTCCAGACTGTGGGATCAGACACAGGCGTCCTGCGGCTAGGCATGGGACCACATGAAAATGTCATGTCACGATTATCCTGGCCAAAATAATTGCGATTCACGATATTATCCCGATAATCATCAAAATATGCTTAAAACTCTTAAAATGGCACTAAAACATACTGGAATCACTTTACCTTACATTCATATTTTTATTGCATCATAGGACACATATCTTTTTTTTGTGAACATCCTTTTTAGTGAAAAACAAACAAGGACAGATTCAGACTCTCGCCAACACCCAGCAGGTAATCACAATGAGAGAAAAACATCCATGAATAAAACAAATCTACCTATCAAGTGGGCACCTCATCTCTCTGTCGCTCCTTAGTTTTGAATCCATAGTATTTCCACACATCCGATTTAACTTTTTTTTGTGGGGGATACACTGGGCAAGCCGAGCCTTCAGCCGTGGTGACGATTGACTGGAAAGATGCGGCTCCCCCTGGTGGCAAATGGCAATTCAAAATAAATCAGGAAATCAATAGAATTGTACGTTAGTGAGCTAGACAGCTTTTTCAAGTCACGTGTGAGGATATTCACACTCATGTGAGGATATTCATGATTATCCCGATAATGGAAATTTACCAAGATAAAATTATCTTGAGTGTTTTTATCGCGATAAAAGATAAAATCTTATATCCTCCCATCCCTAGCTGTAGCAGACGCTCATGCAGATTGATATTCTCATGTAGAACAGAACTAAACCGCAACCAGGTCTGGAACTGAGGGAACCTGACCAGGGAACGCACATTCCGGGTTCAAATGTTTGTCTTAAATCTCAAAAAAAAAAAAAAAATACAGAAGTCCTGGTGGTTGTACAATGTTTAGGGGCTTATAAAAGTCTGAAGCGGGACGTCCTAAGGTGTGTACCCTGTAACTACAACTTCCTGGGTTTGAATCCCGCTCAGGATCTTCATCACGTCATCCCCCGTCTCTTTCAACTGGCTAAAAAAAGAAAACATGCCAAACCACTCAGCTGGTGAAATTACAGTTCAGTGTTCTGCTGCAGATATTTTAGACCTTTAGGCTGTTTGTAATGACAGCAATCAGTAATGTTCTCCTGCAACATTTTCGACAGCAATTTTGAATGAACTCTAATTTAAAAATATGAGCTTAAATTCTCTCTAGAAATGCATGAAAAGGGTTTGGGTTGAAGGCCGCTCATCACACCTTCTGCCCGCTGAAAAGAGAAGTAACGGGAGAGAAGAGAGGCCTGAACACAAACATAACTCATCTTTTACTTTCAAAAACACTGAGGAATAACTCCAGGTAAATTATAAGTATCTTCACTTCTCTCATTCCCTTTACCTCCATGATACAGAAGCATCAGCTCCGCCATCAAAACCTCCTTAAATACCCCTTAATCTTGACTCCTTACTTTCTAATTTAATGTAAAATTCAGGGAGA
Source organism: Centroberyx affinis (assembly GCF_046629955.1). Taxonomy (NCBI): domain Eukaryota; kingdom Metazoa; phylum Chordata; class Actinopteri; order Beryciformes; family Berycidae; genus Centroberyx; species Centroberyx affinis. Next base: position 9,890 of record NW_027281580.1, on the reverse strand, counting down.
CAGGAACTTTTCCATTAATAACCTGTAAACCTGCACAAAAAGCATGAAAAAATCCCTTAATTTCTAGTGTCTCTGTGAATCAACCCATGAATAAATCCCTTCTAAACCCATGAGACTAACCTTACTTTATTACAGTTGTTATTTTTAATGGATAATTAATGTTTATGTAATGGAGAAATTAAGGACATTTCAGGGATAAAATTAATGGGTTTGGTTTCATAGTGGCACAGTGCCTTGCTCAAGAGTGACGGTTGTTGAGGGAAGAAAGGAAGGACAATTGCCATCGCTTGAACCTGTGACGGCATGATGTCACTTCCTGTCCTGTCCTCTCTCTGGCGATGCTACCAGCCGGTTGAGAGCGTCTGGGTGATGGATGAGCCTCATCAGCCCGTCTGTCCTCAGCCCCGTCAGGTCAGCGGGACGGAGCGACGTGGCATTTCTCCCCGCACTGTATATATATGCAAATATCTGCCAATCAATTAGCGCCTTGTTCCCGCAGCCTGCAAACAGCTGCATGTTGTGATTGCAAAAAGAAAAATTGATTGGCGAGGCAGAAATGAACACGGCGCCCTGCCGGGAGCCCGGGTCACGCAGACGGGCTCGCCGCTCTCTGCATCGACTTCCTTTATCCACACTGTTTACACTGCAAAACAAATCCACCTGACACCAATACTCCTCCATATTTTCATAGAAATAAATATCTGTGTTGCCCCTCTCTATCTGATCGCTATTACACAGTGATCCAACCTACACTGCAAAAAATGTCCATCTTAAAAATCATTTAGTCTCATATTCAGCCTTCAAATCTTATTTTTCTTAAGCCAAGAGAAACATTCTGCAGTGAGGAGAGATAACTCCACTTGTTTCCAATGCAGCTTCACTTGTTTCAGGAGTTTTCTAGAAATGAAATGAGTGTCAGTGTGTTGAAACCAGTCAGAATAAGGCAGATCACTGCACTGCTGTCACGAAAATGACACATGATTCTACTAAAAAGTTGATATGCATTGGAAACAAGTGAAATTATTGAACCTCACTGGCAGATTTCTTCACTTGTTTTAAGAAAATTATGATTTTAGGACTTGATAATAGACTAAATGACTTGTTAAGATTTTTTGCAGTGTAAATCCATTCATGAAAGCAGTGAGTGCAGTAATCTTTATTTCAAGATACTTGTTTAAAGAAAATGGAAGCAACAGAAATTGTCTCACTCCCTCTGAAGATTTTTTCAATCGAAAAATAATAGTTGTGTGTGTGGCAATGCTGCTGTGTGACGACCTGAAGGTATCACTTGGTAGCTTTGTATTTACACTGTTAAAAATATCCATCTCAACAACATTTCATTTAAATCATTTAAATACGGGATCAGTCGCAAAAAAACAAATGAAAATCTGTAATTAGACTGTAATCTGTAAAAGACTTAATTTATTAGATAACTGAAGATGGATGTGAATGGCAGCCTCCTGGACCTACAGGTCCTTTAATGCAGTGGTTCTCAACGTGGGATCCGGGGACCACCAGGGGTCCTAAAGGGCATCCCAGGGGGTCCCCAGCAAATTGATGAATCATTAAACTTAATTATTTCATTTACAAGAACAATTATAGATTATAGATGTGAAGAATGACTATTTTGATCATAGTTTCACTGTTATCTCTCTACCTACAATAAAGATAGTCATGGAGTTCTGGACAAAATCATATCTAACAATAAAAATATTCTCAGATTTGGGTCCGAGAGACAACATTTCGTCAAATGGGGGTCCATGGCCCTAATGTGGACTACATTAGGGGTCCTTGATATGAAAAAGGTTGAGAACCACTGCTTTAATGGTCCAGAAAACCAAAAAGCAATGAGAAAAAAAAATGCTTTCTTCTTTCCATGTAACTAAAAATATCCATCACCTCAGTGTGTTGTTGGACCAAATCAATCCGTACCAAACACTGTAAGTGCTTCCTGCTGTTGAACTGAATGATTATCGCCCTGTGGCCCTTACGTCACTTGTTATGAAAACATTTGAACATATTGTCAAATCTGAAATGTTCCACACAATGCATGACACGTTGGACCCCTGACAGTTTGCCTACAGGGCAAGGAGAGGAGAGGAGGGGAGAGGAGGGGAGAGGAGGGGAGGATGCTACAGCTACTCTGTTAAACCTTGTACTGAGGCACCTGGAGGGAAATAAGAACCATGCACGTTTGCTTTTTATTGACTCTTCTTCTGCTTTTAATTGTATTCAGCCATATGTTCTTGCACACAGGCTCTTATCTAATTTTAATATGGATTTTAGTACAGTATGTTGGCTCACTGACTTCTTAACGAACAGATCTCAGAGGGGTCCGGGTTAATGGAACCGAACAGATTTTTCTTTTGAAATGTAGTGAGTAAAAGTAAAAAGTCTTCCTCCAAATAAATGTGGCTAAGACCAAATAAATGTTTATTGATTTTCGGAGGAGGCCCCTTCCCCCTCCCCCTGCCCCTGCCCCTGCCCCGTGTGTGATTCAGGCTGAGCCAGTGGCAGCAGTGCAGCAATATAAGTATTTGGGCACTGTCCTAGACGAGAAGCTTAAATTTGATGCAAATACAGATGCTATATGTAAAAAGGCAAATCAACGGTTGTTGTTTTTTTTAAGGAAGTTGCGAAGTTTTAACGTGGACATGACACTGATGAACATGTTTTATTCTTCTTTTATTGAGTCTGTCCTTTCTTTTTCTATGATTTGCTGGTTTGGCAGTCTTAGTCTTAAAAATAGAAAGAAACTGGAAAAAATTGTCAAGCTGTGCCGTAAGATTACTGGTGCGACCCTAACTGACCTTCAGCACCTGTATGAAGTGAGGGCCATCTTAAAGGCACAGACTGTTGTTTTGGACCCTCAACATCCTTCACATGTTGAGTTCCAGATGCTTCCATCAGGGCAGAGGGTTAGTCTCCCCAAAGGCAGCACTAATAGATACAGATTGTCTGCTACTGGTTTTTTAAACAAACTATAACCCCAGATGTCATCGCGTCTTTCTTTTTTCCATGATTGATGGTGACAGTGTAGGAGATATGGATCTTGTGCTGTGTTGTGTGGGATGTATTGTATGTATTGTGTTTGGACTACTGTCTGCAAAGCAAATTGCCCCTCGAGGACCTTAAGGTTTTGTTTTTTTTAATCTTGACTCTTGAATCTGATTGTCCAGAAGACTGAAAGCCAATTTGTCTCTTCTCCTTCAGGACTGAAGTGGATTTAATCAGTGAAATTAATAAGAGATCAAAGCTTCACTGGATTAATTTGCTGTCATGGTTTGTCCACTCAAGTGTGTACATAAATATATATGTATATACTATTTATATATACTAGCTAGACACTGCTACACACTACCACTAGCTACACACTGTACAAAGAATGGGAGCAAAATATCCATTGCAGAAATCAATCCCACAGTTCATTTGTGGACACCTGGAGGTTCAGCTGTACAAGGCTGTTGGTGAAGATGATGAGGGAGAGGAAGATGAAGGTGAGGATGATGGAGAGAGATGATGATTGAAGGAAAACTCCCTCTAAACCACTTCAACTCCTGGCTCCATTCAGTAGTTTGTTGTGTTTCTCTTCTTGGTGGATAACCGGCCAATCGTAGACGAGGTGACGTCACCTCCAGATGTTTCCAGCAGCTCCAGTGGAGTTTGATATGAGAAAATGTTTCAGGATGTAAAACCTCAGCGGTAAACGTCAGGTTTTGGTGTCAGTCCCTCAGAATCAAAGAGCGAGGGCTTCTTTCTAGAGCCGCCATTTTGCACCGAGAGACGTTCAACAACCATACAGGGAGAGATCCATCGTAGAAGAGGAGAGAGACCAATTTCTCCACCCACAGGAGCAGGAGAGAGACCAGAATGCACTGCAGCAGAGAGACAGGTTGGGTTTCAGTAAGGGAAGACACTCACTGTCACTATCGCTTTCTTCACCTACGCGTAAAAAAAGGAAGTGAAATAGTAAGTATATCCATAGAATATTAATCTAACTGCAATGTGGTAAACCCACAGCTGAATAGAACAAGTTCACATCCTTTCTCTGGGGGTTGTTGAAAGGCATTCTGGGAAACATAGTTAATCACAAACTGCGGTAGAAGTAGGCAGATTGAGGCAGATTGAGGGAAAGTGGGTTCACCAGAAAAAAGTAAATTCCAACACTTTTAACTCCTGGGGCCTTATTCACAAAACATTTTATCTTACCACTTGGAGGACTCCCAAATAGCATTGAAGAGTTTCCTCTTAAAACCTGTTCAAGAAGCTGCTGAGACCAACTTTTACTAAGGAATGGGGAGAAAAGGCGGGGTTGACCTCGTTGCTATGGATAATGTCGTGTTTCATGACACAGTGATTGGCTGATAGGGGATGGGTCTCTGTCAGTGAATTCATCATAGAAATACTGTAGGAGGTATCATGTTGCCATTTTCAAATAAAGATTTTAAAATAAAAATGTAGGCTAAGTGTCACTGATCCAACATGAAACAAAGAATAATATACTGACTAGTCAAGTATATGTGCAGCTAATTGTCAGCCTCTTACATGTCTGGCAGCTCGTTAAACAATTAGCGGATATTCATATAAGCAGCCTTTTAATTATCAGACTAGAATAACCATGGCTGATAGTAAGACGTGTGACGCTAGATTGTGAAAACGAAAACCAAACTGGACGCAAGAACAGCTTTTACTTCTTGCCGAACTTGTGCATGAAAGGAAGGACATTATTAAAAGGAAAATTTGGAGTTGGGATAACTTCAAAAACCAAAAAAGAAGCTTGGGAAAATATATGCTTGCAAATGAATGTGGCTTTCCCACTTCTGTCCAGAACCACCGATGAGTGTGAAAAGTGTTGGTATACTTTGCAGTTCTCAGGCGAGGGCAGAGACTCTGATCATAACACCCTCGCGATTAAGGCGATACCTTTTTAAAAGCTCAGTATCATTAAATGTTTCTAAAATGTTGATCCGATTACGAGGCAGATTGCCGGCAGCAGCCGTTTTAGGATTGTTTGTGATTTGGTTTTAGTGACTTCGGAGTCCTCTTGACTACACCTAACTTTTCACAGATTTAGGAGCTGGTTTTAGCGCTAAAACACTTTGTGAAATACTCTTAAACCAAAAATGTTCTAAAATTAGGACTGACATGCCCATTATTTTTAGAGGAGTTTCTCCTAAATCAGCAAGTTGGGAGCTACTTTTAGACTTAAGATGTTCTGTGAATACGGCCCCTGGAATATACTGAACATCACAAACTGATGATACATAACAGAGGATCGTGTGTGTGTGTGGGGGGGGGGGGGGGAGGGGGGGGGGGTTGTGTGTGTTCATGGAAAGCACATATGTGTGCGTGTGTCACATTTCCCTTCATGGTTGGACATCGGTGCATGTTGCATACATGAAGCATGTGGAAGGGCCGACTGCAGGGGGCCGGCTGCTGAATTATTCACTGAGCCTCCATCATGCATGAGCACTTCAAAATCATGCCTCACACACACACACACACACACACACACACACACACACACACACACATAATTCAAAGCAATGGAAAATACCATTACTTTACTCTGGGATGATGTGCAGCAGTCTGCCCATGCTCAATAAATGCTGGTGTACGTGTGTGTACCTGCTTATGTGTGTATGTGTGTGTGTGTGGGAGTACATCTCGGTGGGCTGTCATGCTAATGTTACATATAAGACGAGAATTTAGTGTAACTCCTGCATCCATCCGATGGACTCGGTGAGCAGCGAGGCTCCGCTCTGCGCCTGTTACCCAGGCAGAGCCGGGCTCCTGACAGCTGAGAGCAGCTGCCTGCACATTAGACACACAATGTAGATGCAGCAGATTGGCTGTCAAAGCGTTGCGTCACGCTGAGCGATAAGGAAGGGCCATTACCTCCGTCCTGATCCGGGAACAAGAGCCTGTTACGCTTTATCAGCCGGGATTCACTCAGACTGCATCGGGCCGCCTGCTGCTGCTATCAGCAGAGACTTTATACAGCCAGACTGATATCCTGGTTCACCGATATCTGCCTTGTGTTAAAGCCACAATGCACAATTTGACGCATTGCCAGTTGAAACAGGATGTTAATGGGGGGGAGGTGTAAACCAATGGGATATGTAGGGGAAAAAGAAGCTTCTCCCTTGTGGGTCAAAATTTTTTTTTTTTATTTAACCTTTATTTAACCAGGCAGGTCAATTAAGAACAAATTCTTATTTACAATGACGGCCTAGCGAGAGGACAATGACGGCCTAGCGAGAGGACAAAAGGACCTCTCGAAGGGTAAAGGGAAAAGGGGACAAAAAAAAAAAAAAACACACAAAAGAAACTAAACAAAGAACAATCCAGATAAGACTATCAGACACAAATGTTACATACATCGCAGGGGCAGAGAAACCCAACACACTATGGGAACGAGGAAATAATCAAAACACACACCAAACAAACAACCAAATAAAATTACAAGTCATGCAAGTCTTGAAGCAGAATAAACAAGTTTCTTTGTCAGTTAAAAAGCTGGGTGACAGTTGCAGTTGTGTGTGAACAACTCTGCAATAGAGTCCTTAAAAGCGGTGAGGGAGATCAATTTCTCCAGTTTCAGAGAAAAATGAATGAGCGAAGGAAACTGAAAGAAGTTCCGACCAGAAGGGTGTGGAGCGTTTTCACCAGAACAGAGACTGCGGATCAGACGGCTTGTTTGGAAAAGCTTGAAATCTCAGCAGCCGTTGAGGAAACAGTGGAGCGACTGACACTGATCAACAACTCCCGCTGATATATTATGATTATTTTGTGCAATGAGCCAGTCAAATATTCTTGTTGTTCCTTTTAAGCTATTGAATATTGACACTAATGTTCAATCCAAAATATATTGATACTAAACTCATAAAAACCCATATCCAACGTTTCATCCTCTTTCTCTCTCTCTCTTTCTCTCTCTCTCGCAGCACAGATCTGTACTCGCTGGAGGAAATAAATTATTTTTTTGGATGAAACTTTTGGAAAGTCCGTAAGAGTAAAAGACTATTTTAATGATACAGAGAAGTTCATTAGGTCTGTCGTGTTTTCGCCTTAAAAAGCACATCACAGGCCTTGAGAAAGGCAGCAAAAGGGAAAAATGTTAGAAGGACAAAAACCTGTGAAATAAACTATGATCATGCATCACAGGGTGCTTTCTTCTTATTGTTGTCCCATGCTGGTCTGTTTCTGTCTCTGTCACTGCTCTACCCTTCTTATGCAGGGGCTCACGGTTGGATCTTTTAACATAAATGGTGAGAGGGATAGATGTAAGAGGGCTTCAGTGGCTGAGGTTGTGATGCAGAAAAAGACAGATGTGGTTTTTCTGCAGGAAACTCATAGCGACCAAACTAATGAGATAGATTGGGGGCTGTGGCGGGAGGGGTTGTATACACTCAGCCATGGCACCGATCTCAGTGGGTGGGGGTAAGCAGTGCTGCTAACTTTCTGTTTGGTTAATGTCTATGCCCCCAAATCAGGGAGCTGACAGATTAGGCTTTCTCAGTGTTTTAAGGAATGAGCTGCAGAAGTATGGTCAGGAGCAGCTGATCATAGGTGGGGATTGGAACCGCACCGTTGATTTCACCATGGACAGGACAAGTGAGGAACCACACATTCAGTCATCTGGGAGCTTAGGCAGAACAGTCACTCGGTTAGACCTACTGGATGCATGGAGGTTGAAACACCCCACCGCTAGACAGTACACATGGGTCAGGGTGAGCAATAATAGGGAGAGTGCAGCCAGGTTAGATAGGTTCTACATTTCACAGTCAGTAGCTCCATTACTCCAGTTGGTTTCACTGATCAACATCTCATCAGTGTAGATTTGATCATGTCTCCTGGACAAAAAGTCAGGTCATATTGGCATTTCAACAACAAGTTGCCGCAGGATAGCGTTTTCTATCAGAGTTTTGAACAGTTTTGGGTCTGTTGGCAAAGCAAAAAGGCCAATTTTGATTCGCTGAGGCAGTGGTGGGAAGTGGGCAAAGCACAGATTTGAGTCTTCTGTGAGCAGTATACATCACACTCCACTGCTAGGATTAAAGCAGCAGTCCAGGAGCTGGAGGACAGTATAAAGAACATTGAGTGTCCTATGAACAGTAACCCAGACTTTGCTGCTGACGGGCTGCTGAGAGAGAAAAGACTGGAGCTCAGGACTCTCATGCAGGAGAGTGAAAGGAGCCCGGAGGGAAACTTGGACGCAGGACGTCGGGACGTAATGTGGGTGTGCCTCTTATTTAGAATAAGGTCAATAGTCGGATTATTACAGTCCATGTAAACGGAGTCCTGGTCTTCTTTTTCTAACTGGTATAACACGGGAAAGTCCTGTCTGTATTGTTGGTTTATTGTTCTTGGTTTCTTTTTTTTTTTTTCTTTTTTTCTCTTTCACTTGCAAGTGAGGTACTTATGTAGCTGAGATCCTTTGTCTGTATACCTTTGGTAGTGCGTAATAAAGGGTTTTTAAAATTCAAATTCAAATTCTCTCTCTCTCTCTCTCTCTCTCTCTCTCTCTCTCTCTCTCTCTCTTTTTTTTTTTTCTCTCTCCCTCTCTCTCCAGGTGTCCTGAGTTAATCAGTAAAACGAGTCTCACCTGGCTGCTGGTCTTTATAAGGTATACAGACGGCAGCATGCAGCAGCACTTCATTCCTTTTTGTATAATTATCTTTCCTTTTTATTTTGCTCCTGTCTTTGGGTTTTGTTTGTAGTATCAATTTTTTAATACATTTTTCTGTAATCAAAAAGCTTTTGGTGAACTGAGTGTCTCTTTATGTTGCTGACAGCATTTCTTCTAGATGTGATTTGCTTCTTTTGTCTCCTGTGTTTAGTTTGTCTCTTTCGTTGCTCTGCAAAGCAGTTCGTGATGAACTTGCTTTGTCTTTATAAATAAGTTTAATTTAATTATTGATTTGTCTTCCCAACTGGATGGCAGAAGAGAGGAGAATTGATACGTCTGTGATTGATAGTGAGATCATGATACAGTGGAGAGAAAACGATGAAGAAAACGTCCAGAGTGAAAGATGCTGCTGCTGTTTGTCAAAGTGACTGGTTTGGATTCACTTCTGATCAGCTGACACCTGGATCCATACTACTCAATCAATATGCTGCGGGACTTCATTCACACAGCTAACAGCTCACATGCTGCTTGTCTGAGGGAATGTGTGTGTGTGTGTGTGTGTGTGTGTGTGTGTATGACTCAGATCTGATCTGTTTCCTAATCAGTGTTAATTAGCAAAAAGCTGCATGGAGTCGCAGTTATTCAAGTCCAGTCTGGACTGCATGGAGCCATGTGACTGGTATCGGAACACTCAATTTGTCAGCGTTGCCATGACAACAACTAAATCTGACATCATTGACCTGAGCCATCATGTAGTCAACTTGTTTGAGCAGCGTTAGCAATGAGACAACGATGAAGAAAAAGAGCTGTAACCAAAATCAGTTCAGATGATTATGGGTTCCATCCTAGAATAAATATCTTCCAAAAAAATCTGATATGAGCAGAAATTGGAAACGGAGCATGAAGTCCTGCAGTGTGAACACAGCCTGAGTGTGTGTACTAAGTGCCTGCTTGTGTGTGTGCATGTACGTACAGTATTTATGTGTGTGTGTGTGTGTGTGTGTTTGATCCAGCTGATCTCCAGAGGCAGCGCCATCAAACCGCCTGGCAGACAGTTCAGTCCAGCAGGCAGGAAGCTGTTGGGCTGTTCTGGGATCAGCAGCAGCAGACAGAGAGGAGCTGCAGCTCAAAGGTTCAGAGAGAAATTCCTGTTTTCCTAAAAGCTTTAGTGTTTGTCTGAGACCTGAGACCTGGGAAGGAGCCTCGCTTTCCACATCCAGGTGTCAGTTTGGGACGACACACATCAGGCCACATCCAC
>NW_027281579.1:7500-22500 GCF_046629955.1 Centroberyx affinis | reverse complement strand
GTTGTTCCACTAAATGAGAACACGCTGATAAGTGGAGATTCATTCAAACCGAGCCAAACTGAGCTGAGCCTGTTCGCTCTTTCCCCTCCTCGCCACTGAAACCGTTTGATTCAAAAGGACCTGAAAGTCTGAACCTGGTCTTAGTCTCGTCTTAGGCTGGGTTCACACCACGGGCCTTCATGCTCATTTCCAAAACTGCTGCTCATATCTGAATTTTCTGGATGACTGTTCATGAACTGACAGCGATGTCAAAAAGAAACGCGCGTGCAGAGTAACAATAACATCCGTTTCTCTACCCAAGCTTCTCCGGATTGAACATATTTCCTTTTTTGTATATGTGTCTTTGAGTTTAACTGAATCGAGGCATTTCCCCAGATACAAATCAAATCTTTCTGTTGTTGCGTCCTCCATACGAACGCTCAGAACGGCTCAGCCAAGCCGCCTTGGTGCTAAAACGATGCCAATGTCTCAGGTGAATGACATAAGATGTAATTATTATAATGGCGACGCTGACAAATTCCGATTTGAGCGTTCAAATACAAGTTGAGTGGAGGTTGCATGCCTCTGGATCCAGTTTTGTAATCTATATCGATGTGGTTCAGATTGGAATTGAAGAAATGCAAGGTTTTTTTGCTGTTCGCAATCAGATCTGTGTCACATGTGAGGGGAAAAAAAACAGACAGCTTCAGTGTGAACAAAGCTTAAAAAGAACAGAGATGATCTTGTAACTGAGATGTTTCAGTGCGACAGACCCAGCAGGTATCAGGCAGAATCCAAGCGTGAAAAAGCATGAAACATTTGAATTCCTTTTTTTTTTACCTTTATTTATCCAGGGAAGTTTAACGGAACATGCGTGCTCTTTTCCAGCAACATCCTGTTTCACATTCACTCTTGGGAGCTGCCCAGTACAACCATTATTTTATTTTTTTTTGTCATTTTTTGGGCCATTTTCACCTTTATTCCACAGTTGAAAGTAGAGATAGACAGGAAAGATTGGGAGAGAGAGAGGGGAATGACATGCGACAAAAGGTCCTGGGCCGGATTCGAACTGCAGACTTATACTGAGAAGTGTCTTGCTCAAGGACACCTCTGCAGTCTTATCCCTCCCCTCCTCCCATGTGGTTCAGGATTTGAACCTCTAACCCCTAACCCTCTCTCCTCTCTGTGTCTCTCAGGTGCTTCCTTCATGGGTTCCTTCCTGGCTAGCAGTTTGGGGTCCCCCCCCTCCCACCCTGCTCACCCCTCGGGGCCCCCTGCCTCGCCCTCCTCCCCCTCCTACAGGGGCGGACCCCACTCCAGCGCTTCCCCCATTTGGTTCCCCCATTCACACGAAGGTAAGACACACACACACACACACACACACACACAGAGAGAATGAGGCAGCCCAGAGTGCTTGGGTCTCTGGTTAATCCTGGGTCTTGGTTTGGGATTAGATAGAGACGGAGTCATTAAGTGGTTTAACCAGCGCTGAGCTGAGGCCAAACACACACAGCAGCAACGCCTCAGAGGATGCTACTTATAGACACACACACACACACACACATCACACATCACACACACACACACACACACACCACTCCATGCTGGCTCTGAGTCAGCAAGCGTATGGCTTTGCGTCTCTGTGTGTCTCCTAGTTCAGTGTTCGAACTCTTAAAACTCATACACAAGCAAAACGTTGTTCCTCTCTTCTTTAATAACTCCTTCAAAAAAATTGGAAATCTGTTTCGTGCTTCTTGCCTTGACACACACACACACACACACACACACACACATACAGTGTAATAAATAACATTATAATCGACAGTAATTCAAAAAGCAGCTCGATGTCGATCCCTCCTGCTGACACAATCCTACGCTGTCGCTCCCCCTTTCACCCCCTCTTCCCCCACCTGCTTCAAGGGGTTCGCATCAAGTTTCAGGACCCTGCTTCACCCCCCCCCCAACTCCCCCCTCCACACACACACACACCTCCCCCCCTGAAACGTACCCCCCATTTCCACCATCCTCTCTTCTTCCACAGCCCCCTCCCCCCCCTGACCGCAGCCCCACCCTCAGGGCCCCTTCTGGGCTAACCGACCTCCAACGGCCCCCTTCCTGATCAGACACGCAAGCACACACACACACACACACACAGTCACATACACACACACACACACACACACAGACACACACACATGCGCATCCACATGCATCATGTCCTCTTTTGACTGTTAACCGTTTGTGGTCAATGAGTGAGGGTGACTTAGTTATCTGTCCCTTTCAGGTACATGTGTGTGCATGTGTGCATGTGTGTGTGTGTGTGTGTGTGTGTGCATACAAGAGCATTTCTCTACTGACAGTGAGATGAGACTTCAACAGAAAGACAGCTTCCGCTGCAGGCGGTGTTTCTCAACTAACTGAAAACGGTCAGAATCAGAATTTCACGTTTCACCGGTTCCCAGCAAACTGAGCGAGCGAGCGAGCGATAACGGCCGGCGATATCGCTGTGGAAAATGACTTGACGTGGTCCGAACTGTGTCGCTGAGGTACACAGTGAGAAACCAATCAGCTTTTCAATTTTTTTTTATTTTGAGCTCTTTTCCTGTGTCGTTTTCCTATGAAAATGAGTTTCTAAACCTAAACTTGGAAAAAACACATGATAGAGCGCAATCTAATGCTCTAAAAATCAACCTTTAATCAGATCTGACAACTGTATCAATTATGACTTAATTTCCAGTATACATGAAATGGTCTATCTGCAACCACTTGACCAAACAGTAGCTAGCCTATAGATTTGTTAGGAAGTACAAGCCCAGTTTTCCCACTAATAGCCACAGATTAGAGGTTTGGTGTAACTGAAAAATGTCGCTGAAATCGTGACAACAGCGCCAATTTTTGAGGCAAGAGTGTGTGTGGAGAGCTTCATTGAAACTACTAGAGACTATGCTATTTACTTTTTCGTGCCTTTCTGCTGTTCACTCAATAAACAGAAATCGTGTAACATGACGTCAGCAAACTGCAGACAGCAGTTTACCAAGCCAGCCGGTCTGCGTTGCTTTATACTAAAGGAAACCAAAGAGACGAGACAGGAAGAGATCTAGAGAGTGGATAAGTGACCAAACCAGACACCAGAATTTAGGTGAATCTATGGCATTTCAGCCCCACTTTATTCTTACATTAAAAAAATCTTGCCCAATGCAGCTTTAAAGCATGAATGCAGACAAGGGTTTTATTTGTATAAATGCCTCACTTGTAGCTCATTGGGCGTTAAATAGCAACAGTTAAGCCCCCGAAAATGAGCGACTTAGTGCTAATGTCGCCCAGAGTGACTGTCTGGAATCAGATTCATAGAAAGAGTCGGAGAGCGAGGCTGCAGGAGAGAGAGGCAGTGAGAGAGAGAGTGGAGAGGGAGGGAGGGAGTGTGGAGGGAGAATGTGTGTGCCTATCAGACAGATTTTGTGTCTGTGTGGCTCACCTTTGATGTCTGAACACACACACACACACACACACACACACACCACACACACATGCACGAACACACACACGCACACACACTACAAATGATTGTTTTTAAGAATTCAAGCCAGGGAGCTCCGGTAGGCGGTCTGCCAGCTGGCCACGGTCCAGAGAGTGGAGCCTCGCCAGCACAGAGAGGAGAAACCTGGCCGCCACACACACACACACACACACACACACACACACACACACACACATACACACACATACACACTTATACACGCACACACACAGTCACAGATGAGACATATTCACGGACAAATGCACAGCAAAACAACACATATTCCCTCTCTCACACACAAACTCACACACCTATTCTCTCATACACACACACACACACCTATTCCCTCACACACACACACATACACACACACCTATTCCCTCACACACACACACACACACACTCGCTCGCTCTCTCGCTCTCCCTCTTCCACACCTGTCCTCGTCTTTTCTCCTCTCCCCGTTGCTCTCACTCCTCTCCTTACCTCCCTTTCTTCTGTCCTCTCATCTCTGCCATCTCAAAGCTCTCCACTTCCCTTTTCACTTCCTCCTTCATCTCGCCCACTTTACCCCCCCCCACCCCCCCACCCCCACCACCACCACCTCCCCCCACACCTCCCCCCTCTTCCCCTCCCCCTCACATCTCACAACAGCAGATTGGGGCTTTTCATATTGACAGCCCTACTCTCTCACTCTCTCCCTCTGTCTCTCTCTCTCTCTTTCTCTGTTATGCATTCAAACACTTCCTCTCTTGCCTTCTTCCCCTCCTTCTCTCCATTCCTCTTATTTCTCCCCCTCTTTTTCTGTCTCTCTTTCTTCTTCCCTCCCTTTCTCTTCTTCCTCCCCTCCTTCCCTCTCTCTCTCTCTCTCTCTCTCTCTCTTCCTCCCCTCTCTCCCTCCCTCCCTCCCTCCATCTGAGTTTTATCACTCATCATTACCCGGGGGATTGGCTTTAGATGGCTGATAGAGCCTTTTGGCTAATTGTCGCCATTTAGATTCACTGGTTGTTAACCAGTCAGAGTAATCACACACACACACACACACACATACACGCTCATGCATTTACATACAGCATGCACACACATAAACACACTCGCAGACACGCTAACTCCCACACACACACACACACACACACACAGTGAGAGCAGTGAGGGGGTGTTGGTGGTTTTGCAGTGCGACTGTGGAATGCGTAGGATGAGTTTTTATGGAGTGCTGTTTACTTTGGCCACCACCGTTAAACTTTTAACGGCTGCCAATTAACGGGCCGGCAAGGACACTCTGTGGGGCATGAAACCAGCTGCTGGAGGACACACACACTCTCTCTCTCACACACACACACACACACACACACAAACACACACACGATCCAAGCCTTTTGGCTGCTTAATGTGGAGATGTGTGCCCTCTGTGCGGTGTATATGCGTGTGTTTGCATGCTTGTATGTGAGCTCACACGTTACCTGTGTGTGTGTGTCGGTGGTGGTTTAGCAGTTTCCCCCCCACATAAATAACCCCCCCCACCCCCACCCCCCACCCATCCATACACCCATCCTCCCCCATCCCCACAACCAAAAAAGACCTCCTCTATCCCAGGATGCAGTTCAACGTCCTTGAAGGCGAGGAACAGAGTGGAACGTCCATTTACCTCCCAGTGACCTCCTGGGAAGAGCTGAGTGTGTGTGGGTGTGTGTGTGTGTGTGTGTGTGTGTGTGTTGGGGGGGGCGTGCAATGGTTCGTACTATTTGTCTTGGGTTTGGGAAAAATGTGTTTTGTAGAAGAGCAAATTCCATCCAGTTAAATGCTGCGAACTCTTGGCAGTGGCTGTCGGCTGTGGTTTTTGTCACCACTTTGTCCACTGTAAATAATGTCAACTCGTGTGGTGTGTTTGCGCAAAAAGTGCATTTATGGTGAAAGTAGCACTAACCGGCCATATTTTTTCTGTGTTTTCCAAAATGGCCCCATTTCATGATAGATTGTAGAGATAAACTGTTTGTTTAGAGGGCTGCTGAATGTCGATGCTGGAGAGAAACATCAATTCTTCCTCTCTCTCTCTTTCTCTCTCCCTCCCTCTATCAGGGTATCCCCGCTATTCTGGAAGTCTTGCTTCTCCCTTCCTCCCCATGAGTCCCCTGGATCACCATAGCAACGGTCTCAGCAACGGTCTCTATGGACAGCACCGCTTCTATGAAACTCAGAAAGGTAGGTGTTGGTGTGTGAGAGTGAGAAATAGTGTTAGATGTAATACTTTAAGCTGCTTAATCAGCACTCACCACAGAAATAAGAACAGCTGGTAACTATCACAGAATCCAGTCTTTCAAGTTCCCGACTTCTGATTCCTTTTTCTCCAGATATCATTCCAGAAACACATTGTGAAATAGTAATTTTAATGAAACTTTATGAAAAATTGTGTTTTGAAACAGCCATATTGCAGCTGACATTTGAATCCTCTCTAGATTTTTTATGAAACTCTTAAATCAAGCGATCCATTGTCCCCTCTATTCCTGTTTTTTTTTCCAGATCACTTCTACCTGAGAGGCCTTCCTGCCCAGCCCGCTCTGCTCTCCGCCAATCACAGCCTTCCGCCTCTGTCCAGGACCGCCCCTGGCCACCCGCTGGGCTCCTGCAGCCGAGAGACGGACACGGGTGGAGGAGGAGGAGGTGGAGGAGGAGGCGGGAAGAGCGCTAAGGAGGCGGCGGAGAAAGGCGTGTCGTCTGCGTCGAAGGAGAAGGAGCGATCGAGCACCAAGGAGCGGCAGCAGGAGAGCAAAGACAAACACCATCAGCTCCACCATCACCACCCTCACCAGACGAACGCCGCCACCACGCCGCCCGGCCACCACCAAGCGTACCCCCACCCTCACCACGCTCTCCCCCCTCACCTCACGCCCCTCGGCAGGGAGGAAGACCACAGACACTCGCTGGAGCGACACAAAGAGTACAGAGACAGCGACTCGGCCGGTCAGGGGACAAAACACTTGAGCACCTGTAAACTGTCCGGCGGTTCTGCGGCGGAGACGGGAACCAAGGGGGGAGCGCTGAGCAGTTGCAGCGGCGGAGGGGGGAGACCTCCGTCGGGAGGCGCCAGGCGGTGCTCCAAGGAGGGACCGGTGAGCGGGGAGATGAGGATCAGCGAATCCCCGACTTCCTCCTCCGAATGTATGAGGAGAGGAGCGGCCGCGGCGACAGCCATCCTGGCGCCTCCGACCCCCCACTCTGTGCCCTCCTACTCCATGCCTCCTCCTCCCCCTCCGCCACCCCCTCCTCACCCCTTGCACATGGGCTCCACCGTGGCAGGCGGGTGGCTGCATCACCCCCATCACCACCCGCACCCTGAGTTTTACTGCCCCCCGGCCCCTCTCGCCCTGGCCACCTCCAAAGATCCAGCGTCCGCCCCCGGAGCGTCCGGCAGGGAGGCGAAAGTCACCGGCCCCACTTACGTTCCCTCAGTCGGGCCGCTGGGAGACCTGGCAGCCCCCGGAGCGGGAGGAGGTGGGAGGAAAGGAGACGACAAGGGAGCCGAGAAGAGCGGAGGAGGGTCCTACGAAAGTCCTTCTCACCTCCTCGTCCAGCCCGGCAGCTGCCAGAGGAAGGACCAGTCCCAGCCGCACCAGCAGCAGCTGGGCTACGGCAAGGCGGACAAACCTCCCGACTGGAGCCACAGCCACCAGACGCAGCACTCCCACAAAAACAACCCCAACCCCGGAGCCCAGTCTGAGCTGCGGTCCTGCAGCCTGGAGGCCTCGTCTTCCTCCAGAGACGTGGAGATCCTGGATGATATTTATCGGCCCTCGCTCCCTCTGGAGGCCCAGGGGACGCACCCCGCCGCTGGACACGGCACATCCAAGAACGGCCCCTACGCCAGCACCCCTCCCTTCAGGGACTGCTCCCACTCAGGTCCTCATCCTGACGGGAAGGTGGGGTCGGGGGCGGCGGTTCCGAGGGAGGGGCAGAAGGTTGCTAGGATACGGCACCAGCAGCACAGCAGCCATGGGGCCGGTGCAGAAGAGAAGGGAAGAGAGGGGGGACAGACGGCACCCTCCTGGGGGGCGCGAGGCGGCCACCAAGAGGACCAGAGGAAAAACTCCCATCATGCAACAGTTGGCAACAGTGAAGTAAGAGGGGTCAGCAGCAGGGCTCCAAACTCCCACCACAACCAGCCCCAGCCTCAGCCGCCTCCCCCTCAGTCCCGCTCCTCTCCCCACTCCGCCGAGGGCGAGGGCAGCGCCATGAAGAATCTAATGAACTACAGCTCCCAGCAGCCTTTGCTGCTGCCCCAGCGGAGCCCCTTCGGAGGTCTGGGCTGCCTCAAGCAGGGCGGAGACAGATCGGAGAGGGGGGAGAGAGGAGGCAGAAGCAACGCCTCCCCGCAGGACCCCCCGAAACAGCCGCTCCCTCCCCGCCGAGGCTCCGCCAACGAGGGGGAGAGAGGGGAGAGAGGCGGGAAGGAGGCGGGGGAGGCGGGGGAGGGGGAGGTGCGGCAGCCTCCGGTGGGGATCGCTGTTGCAGTAGCCAGGCCCCCCCATCGTCCCCCAGACACCCCCCCTGGACACAGCAGACAGGGCAGGGTGCTGCCCAGCATGAAAGGTCAGACGCCATCTATGTTCCTCGCTCTGAAAGTCAATTAATGCTATTTCTGTTCTCTACAGAAATTCCACCCTAAAACACACAAACAGTTGATATCTAACAGTGTAAGAGTATCCGAGGGTGGATTTTTCCTTTAAAGGAGCAGAGAAACTTTAATAGTAACCACAATGTCTGCGATAGGCTATGCTTTGGGGGGTTTGAAAAGTTGCCATCTCGTGATATTTTGGGTGTGTGTGTGTGTGTGTGTGTGTGTGTGTGTGTGTGTGTGTTTTTGAGGGTTGCCGTAAGCGTGCTGACACTCCCTCTGTTGTATTTGCGATTCAGGAGTGTCGCGCTCTGTGTATCCGCTGGGTCGGGAGGCGGAGGAGAGGAAGAGGATGACAGAGGAACAGATCAGCCTTCATCACCTGGACAGAGACAGAGAAATGCTCATCAGGTACGCCACACACACGCACACACACACACACGCACACACACACACACACACACACAGACGCAGACACGTACACGCAAAGATGTAGACACTTAAATACATAAATACAGAAACATACAGTACATATACCTTTTGACACACACAGGCGCATAAACAGACACTCAGATACTGACAGAGTCACACACACACACACACACACACACACACACACACATACACAGTAGCATCTATTCATTTTTTCTCTCATCTGATAAGCTGCAGTTCTTTTATCCTCTCTGCTTCTCTCTCCCTCTCTGAGGCTCTGCTTCTCTTTTCTCTCATCCCCTCTCTCCATTTTACTCCTCTCACCCTTTGATGTAGTATTTCTCTCTCTCTCTCTCCCTCCCTCTCCCCCCTCTCCCCCTCTCCCTCTCTCTCTCTCTCTCTCTCTCTCTCTCTCTCAGAGATGAGGTGTGCTGCATTAATGTTACCAATACTGATGTGTCTGAAGTATCAGGCTCTTATTATGTAGTCATATTAAGGGAAGAAAACATATAATGAGAACTCAAAGGCCGGGCGGAGGATGATGGCCGTTCCTCTTGCCGTCACATTTTTTTTTTTTTTTTCATGATGATGATAATGATAGCGGTGGTAATGAAGATGATGAGGATGAAGATAATGATGATAATCATGATGATGATGACAATAAGAGGGATAATAAAGATAATAACAAAGCCCCCCCCCCCCCCTTTTCTCGCTACAAAAGGGAAAACAAGGATCGGGTGGAGTTTGCCAGGATCCACCCCTCTAGCAGTTGCCACGGCGACCTGACCTCTCACCTCTTGGTCCCCGGTGGAGCCAGCCAGTTAGGGGCGGACCCTTCTGCACACGCTCACCCGGCCCATCACCATTGGATGCCGAGGACAGGAAGTCCCTCCCTCTGGATGGGCCATTCATATAGTGAGTAGTGTTGTTTTCACTTTTTTGGAGTTATCTACTTTAGATTTTCTCTATTTCTCTGCAGCAAAACAGACATGTATTTATTTATATATATTTAAATGTCGCAGATTATTTCTTTATCTCAGTACTCATTTGACCGTGTCTTGTGTCTGTGTGTTCCAGGTCTGGGCCATGTGGGGATGAGCCCAGGCTTCCCGCCCGGTCTGCCCAGCCCTCTGCAGCCCGTCCTGGGCTCGCTCACCCAGGACCCCAACACCCCGCTGGTGGTCCTTCCTACAGAAACGGGACCGCATCACCCCCTCGGTAAGGCTGAGCTCACACTCACAACGACAGTACACACCCACAACCACATGGCTGCACACACACACACACACACACACACACACACACGACCAGCACAGCCTGCATTCATAACTTCCCACCCATACATGCTGCCTTGCCAGCCTGTCCCTGTCTTTCTCTCCCTCCCTCCCTGCCTCCCTCCAGTTGTACCATCAGAGGCCTTGCCATTTCTCTCCCAGAGTTTTAGTATCATTGGCTAATCATAGTAAAATGCTCAACTAAGTCTCTCTGTCAGCGGCGCTGTGTTTTATAGCTTTGTTAATGGGAGCAGCTATTCCATCGCCCCCCTCTCCGGGTGCCCAGTGTTATGCAAACCATTTTAACTGGCGCTCATCTCTTTTTGCGGTGGCTAACTGGTGGACTGATGCTGGGGAAGAGGAGTGTGTGTGTGTGTGTGTGTGTGTGTGTGTGTGTGTGTGTGTGTGTGTGTGTGCGTGTGTGTGTGTGTGAGGGTGCATCTGAAGTTAAGAGTGTGAGTTGTGTTAGTGTTTTAGTGTCTGGAAAAACATGAGACATTGCTCAGTGTTAAGGGTTGTGTTGTACATCTCAGCCATTGCCAGAGAGAAAGAGATAGAGTGTGTGTGTGTGCGTGTGTGTGTGTCTGTGTGTGTGTGTGTGTCAACGCTGCTTTGCAAACAGGCTGTGAAATTTAATTATCTCCCGCCTCCCTTGCCTCGCTCCGTGGGAGTTCCTGCAGAGAGGGGAAGTGCATCCACTGAACCCTTCCCCTGGGAAACATTAGCCCACTCAGGCTAATCTCACAGAACAAAGGTTCCCAGCGACAAGGCAGCCAAGGAGCGATGTGTGTGTGTGTGTGTGCGCCTGAATTCATATGTGCCCAGGGTGGGGCTTTTGCAGAAAATGTGTGTTTCCCCCGCACTGAAAGACACCACCATTAGAAATAGAGAGATAAAAAGAGAGAGAGAGAAGGAGAGAGAGAGAAAGCAAGTGAATGGGGGATGTGGAGCATGCATCCAGGATTCATTGGTTGTGTCTGAAGCTCAAGGCTGAGGCCAGCACACACACCACTGATGTTATTCCTTCAGTTAAGATGGCCGAAACCGGGCCTGCCATCCTGTGACACAGTTTCTCTTAATGACTTTCTCGGCTGCAGCGCTCCGAGAAAGTATTTATATTTCTGTGGCGACCGGCCGCTTTGCTGCTTAATAATTCAAAAAGTTTGATAGTGTGAGTTTGCCAGGAGTAATTTTGTGTTTCAAGTGTAAAGCTTCTTTCTTTCTACCCCAATCCTTTCATTTCTTTTCATTTCTGTTCGTAAGTGCTTTATGAAATCCACATAATACAAGAGAATTACAGATTTCAGATCAAAGAAAAGGCTGATTACCCACTCTCTCTCTCTCTGTCACTCTCTTTCTATCTGTTTCTTCCTCTAGATGTGTTGGAACAGTCAGGACTTTGGCCGCCTGTATACGGAGGCCGGGGCCCCCCTCCTCACCTGCAGCATCACTCCGTCTACTCCCGCTCCTCGTTCCTACGGCAACAGGAGCTGTACGCCCTGCAGCATCAGCACCACCAGCAGCAGCAGCAGCAGCAGCAGCAGCAGCAGCGAGCCATGGAGCACATGCACCGACACTTGGGACAGGTAGGACTCACATTCATAACCAAGACACACGTGAAATACTGTTAACAATATCATTTCTCCTCTGGCTGCCATGGAACACACATATTGTTGTGAAACTGTCGGCACACACGGATCAGGAAGTTTGGAAATACTAAGAGCTGAAGCCAAAGTTCATGTTCCTGCTTGAAGGATTCAGTAGCAGAATGCAGTGCTGATTTGGTTAGAGATGTTCTCGCATATAGCTCAAATATTCTGATTTCTCAATGCCAAGAAAAAAGTTTGCAAGGTCATACTCAGCATGTTTGTTTAAGAAATCAGTATAAGACATTTTAAAGCAGAAATCCTCAATGTCCTTGTTTTCACAACATCTTTGTTGCTGTTTAGAACAGCAAATATAAAAGCTCTCATGACCTGTGTATAGGTTGAATCACTACTGGGTTGTAGCTACAAAGTAGCTAAACAGACATTTATATATATGACAATTTTGTGGATTTTTCTTTTAACTACTTCTTTTCTTCCTCTCCCTCCTCCTCCTCTTTTCCTCTCCCTCCCCTCTTTCGCAGAGGAAACCCGAGGAGCATGCCATCACTATCGAAGACTCTCCTCATGAATCTTCAGCATCCAGAACCCCCTCCTCTTCATCCTCCTCTTCCTCCTCCTCCTGCTCCTCTTCTCGTGCGGCCAAACCCTTCTCCCACACCCCTCCTCCCCCGAAGACGTCCACTCCGTCTCCAGGCTTGTGTCCCAGCAGTCGTCAGTCCCCCTGCTACCACTCCCCGTCCAGACGACCTCACCCGCCCAACCCTCTGAACCCGGCGCCCAGCCCGGCCGCAGCGGCGCCCCGCTCCCCGGCGCTCAGCCCCGCCCCTTCACACCTGTCCAAAGGGTCGGAGAGGGGCAGCGACAGGGGAGAGGGGCAGCCACCTCAGGACTACCCACAATCCTTAGAGCCAGGTGGGTTCGGTTTGGAGAAGCCACTAGGTTGATGTATGAATGCCATGTCAGAAACTAATGTTTTGGCTCACGTGCCAGCGGCTGGTAGTGAAAAAATGTGAAAGTGAAAAAAATTAACTGCCAAGAATAAGTTTATTTAACTGGGACCAAGTATAATAAAAAAAAAACATAAACATCCAAGAGGTCTGATGCATTGTACAGCTATATAGCTAGACCGCTAATTTTATTTTTATATTTTTATATTTTTATATATTTTAATTAACACACTTCTTTCATATAAATCACCCTACCTGTTTTCAGTGCTATTTCATCAGGTACTGTGTGTTAATTTAAAACTTGCTCACTCACTTACCCAGTGGATCAATTTGGTAATTCATCATGCAGTGCAGAAGAATTTAGATTACAAGAGAACATTTTGAAGCAGAGTTTCAAAGTTTGAAAACAGGGAAAGAACAAATACTGTATAATCTGTATGTAATCCAAGACATTCAAATGTCATCGTCTCAAAAGTTAGCGGCCCTTGTGGCGGGTGAAACTTATTGATTTATCCACCAAAGCCAAATTTTGGCACTTTGTGGGTGGTAATTTCAGATCCTGTATGAATGATTTCTGTCCTGAATTTCACACTTCTCAAACTGAAAACTGGATGCCGTCCACACCCAAACAACGAAAAAAAGAAACCAGATCCTTTGTCGTTCCTTTATCAGTCTCTGCTGAGAGCAGAGAAATAATGGTTCAAACATTTCTGAGGGTTAAGACCCGCGCCAGTCACCATTAACCACAGAGATTGAGAGGGAGGAGGACGGGTAGACAGATAGATAAAGAAAATATAGAGACACAGCAAAATGGGAGAGACAAGACAGAAATAGAGTGAGAGAGAGAGCGAGAGAGAGAGAGAGCGAGAGAGAGAGATGGAAGATACTGCTAGAAATGTAGGAGCGCTGGTCTTTGAAGCATGGTATTCTTTGATTTTGGTGAAAGTGTTTGAAGCATGGATGCTCCCTTGGTCTATGTGCCCTTGAGCGCGCGTGCATGTGTGTGTGTGTGTGTGTGTGTGTGTGTGTGTGTGTGTGTGTGCGTGCACTCTTCTCTGTGCAAGAAAAAGAGGGACAGGAGGCAGGTCAGCCATTAAGGCCAGAGAAAGATTATGGACACACAGTGTGAGTGTGTGTGTGTGTGTGAGTGAGAGAGAGTGTATCTGTGCACGCATACACACGTGTGTATTTGCGTGCATGTGTGTGTGTGTGTGTCAGAAGTGGAAGGTCAGTGAAAATTTTCAGACGGACCCTCCTTATCCTTCAGGGGTCCTTGAGAAGAAGCAGGCGGAAGGATACGCATTCATCTGGCTGCGTTGTCAGGGGGGCGGAGGGATACCATCAATAACACAGCGCAGGGGTGACAGGGCCGGCGCTGCAATCACAGGAAAACGGCAGGGTGTCATCAATATCCCACATAGATCTATACACTCACTCACACTCCTGCACACACACACACACATACACACACACACACACACACACACACACACCCTATGTTCTTTGCACCCTGCTGTCTGTGTATTATGCCAACTGTAATCATGTGCTTCACCCCCTCTGCCTGAACAGAATGGCAATGAACAGTCAATGTGGAATTTAAAAAGGCTCCAGGCTCGACTTAAAGAGAAACCCAGAAGCGTAGAGAGATTTTCTATTTTCCTCAGATGCTTGTAAAGAATTATTACATGTATGAGGGACTGTGAAGAGGTTGCATCTTAGAAAACTGGCTAATTGAGCGATTTATTCTTGTCTTTCCTCCAGATCTGCCACCTGTTTACACCTACCCTTCCATCGCCATGGGTTACAAGGCCGGGCCCTCGCCTCCAGAGGCCCGATTGGCTGAACCGGCCACCACGGAGGCGGAGCCAGCACAACCCGATTCCAAGTCCCTCCCACACCCTTGCCACATCCAGCCTCTCCCTGAGGAAGAGGTAGGGAGAGAAGAAGAAGAAGAAGAAGAAGAAGAGAAGGATTGTGAAGTGGTGGAGTCCCAGAGTGGAGGTGCAGCGGTAGAGAGGGAGGAAAGGAGGGCAGAAGGGACGGGACGCCCCGTGTTGGAGTCCGCTCTGTCCCACGGCGAGAGCAAGATTTCTGGAGTGCCGCCATGCCTTGCCTCGTTTCCAGCCCCGGCTCCAGTCCCAGAGCCGGCCTGCCAGGCCACAGCCGCAGGCAAAGCCCAGAAAGGAGAGCTGTCTCTGGGATGCCCGGGCCAGAAGGCCGGCCTGGAGGAGACCCAGCCACCCAAAGACCAGGAGGAGGAGGAGGAGGAGGAGGAGGGGGAGCGTGGAAAAGAGGACATGGAGGAGGA
The DNA here is from genome assembly GCF_046629955.1 of Centroberyx affinis. NCBI lineage: Eukaryota > Metazoa > Chordata > Actinopteri > Beryciformes > Berycidae > Centroberyx > Centroberyx affinis. The sequence continues at coordinate 7,829 of NW_027281579.1, read as the reverse complement.
CGAAGAGGAGAAAAGCGAGTCTGAACCAGCAGGATGTACTGTCTCTGTGCCTCTGGAGCTCATTGGAGAAGAGGAGGAGAAGCAGGAGGAGGAAGGCGGCAAAGATGGAGAGAATGTAGAGGTGGTTGAAGACGAGGAGGAGGAGGAGGAGCAGGGGAGGGGGAGGAGTCCAGGCGGGGTTTCAGTGGAGCTAATAGGCAGCTCTCCTCCCTCCTCTCCCCCCCTTCTCCCTCCCACCTCCAGCGCGGCGGCCGAGCTCCAAGGCGCCTACATGTGGAGCCTGGAGCTGCTGATCGCCGCGGCCCTGTGCGCCACCCGGGACGCCCTGT
>NW_027281578.1:0-27500 GCF_046629955.1 Centroberyx affinis | reverse complement strand
GTTCGGCGAGTTAGGTAACCTCCTCAATCCCCCCCCCCCCCCCCCCCCCCCCCCCCTTCCTTCAGCCAATCAGAGAGCCGGGAGAAAGGTGCCTCCGATCCATCCGGCAAACCGAATCGATCCGAATTCACCTGGAAGGCCGGCCGAGGAGCTCCGGGTGAATTCGAAGTAGTCCTCGGTTCAACTCTGCCGCCGCCGAAATAACGCAGGGAAGGACAAAAAAAATAAAAATAAAAATTAAAAAAAAACACTGGCATGTCTTTGCCTTCTATAGCGGCGGTGGGCCGGCCGAGACTGTCAGGAAGAGAAAGGATTTGATGAAGATAAGAAGAAACTAGACGCTGGAGAGGCCCGGCCCCAGAGAGCACTCCGGGACACACTGTCTAGGACTTATTCTTCCTCTCGTCCTTCTCGTGCGCCTCCGAAAAAAGAAAAAAAAAAAAAAAACACACACAACACCATCATTTTCTCTATTATTTCTCAGGCTGTGAAGACAAAGTGAAAGGGAAAGGCGAGAGAGATGAGAGAAGAGAGAGAAGAGAGAGCCGGGTGTGTGAGCGAGGTTGGTCTATAATAAAAAAGTAAACAGCCATGACTCCACCAGGCAAGAAAGTGTCAGGCTAATGAATTAATCAGACAGTCATTAGTTTCTATCTGCCGCGTGAAGAGGTCCAAGCCCGGGCCCGCTTTCTCTCCCTCCGCGTCTCCCTTTACAGAGAGAGAGAGGCACGCAGGGAGAGAACGTCATTCAGCTGTGAAAGAGAGAGAGTTGTGTGTGTGTGTGTGTGTGTGTGTGCGTGCACTGCATGCCTTTACGCTGAGCTAGGAATGCCTGCATGTGTGTGTGTGTGTGCGTGCACCCATCCCGCTTTTTCTTTTTTTTTTTTAGCTTCTGCTGATCATTGCCTGTCATGCCAATAAAGTCAATCTGAAACCTCAAATGTGAAAGAGCAAAGGCAGGGAAGAGAGGGGGGGGGGGGGGGGGGGGGAGAGAGAGAGAATTAGGTGGACAGTTGGGAGAAAGTCAAGGGTGGAAGATAAGATACGTGGATTAGCGGAGAGAGAGAGAGAGAGAGAGGCGGAGAGATGAAGAAGGGGAGATACGGAGAAGGACAGTTGTGTAATCTCGGGCTTTAGAATGAGTCGGGCCACTGGAGGAGGAGGAGGAGGAGGAGGAGACCCGGATTGAGATTACGACGGAGGGATGGAGGCGGCGATAATGACAAAGATAAAGGAAGTGGAAGGGGGGGGCGCCAGCGAGAAGAGGATCAAGACAGTAGCTGTTTATGAATCTGCACGCACAGATTAAAACCGTAAAGCAAGGCAGAAATATTAGCGAACAGATGCGCCCAAATAAACACCCTCTCTCTCTCTCTCTCTCTCTCTCTCTCTCTCTCTCAGATAAAAGTCTTTCTCCTTTCCGTCGGCTGCTATTATTCAGCCTTTATGATAAATCAAGAGTCGTACCCCGTCACCTGTGATACCTCGCCTCGATAAACAACACGCGCCGCACAGACACTTCTTCTGCGCGGTATGCATATTGATTGTTTTTTTTGTTTTTTTTCTAAATGCGGGAAAATAGGCTACAGATCCCAAAATAGCAAAAACAAACAAGACGGAATAATGCGCTTAAATTGTTCCTCCTCAACCATAGAGACAATTATTTAAACAGCAGAGAGCAGCCGTTTAACACATAGCATTTTATGTCTGGCCAATAATGGTTCTTTTACCCAGAGTGCTCTTACAAACAATCAATACACTAATAACTAGGGATTTAGTGTAGGTGAAGGCCACTTCAATGAGGTTTACCCACTTTATTTGCAGGGAGAGTTTACCCAACTTTGTAGGCTGGCATACATTTTTATGAGGTAAATTCTTGGTACGCTTCACGGTAAAGTCGTACCGAACTTATGTAAAGGTATATGATGATGCTTGAATGAATGCTTTTCTGTAAGTTTAATAGTTTTTTTTGTTTATATTGGTAGAGGTGCCCTTATGATTGTGGATGGGACGATATGCTCATCTCACCGTACGATTCGATATCTTTATAGCGATGGCATTGGCTTGCTAGAATCTAAACAACAATTTAAAAGTAATTTTTGAGTAATGTTTTAGGAAAAATAAGTCAAAATTCTCTGATTCCAGCTTCTTAAATGTGAATATTTTCTGGTTTCTTTCCTCCTCTATGACAGTAAACTGAATATCTTTGGGTTGTGGACAAAACAAGACATTTGAGGACGTCATCTTGGGCTTTGGGAAACACTGATCCACATTTTTCACCATTTTCTGACATTTTATAGACCGAACAACTAATCGATTAATCGAGAAAATAATCGACAGATTAATCGACAATGAAAATAATCGTTAGTTGCAGCCCTAGCATTGTCACACCTTTGCATTGCGATATACTGAATTTCGATATATCGTCCCGTCCCTACTTATGATGATCACAGACTGGAGGTAACAGCACAACCCAACTTTTTATTCACCACCGCTCACCGTAACTCAAAACCACTCATCTGAAGCCGTCGCTCAGGCAATAACATCACCCGACATCAACAGAACAAGCGCCTCTGCCTGATCGATGCCGGGACCGGAAAAAGGGAGCATGATTGGCATTTGTCATGGATCTGATCTATCTGGTCATCTCCACACCTGTCTCTCGGTCTGCCCGTCTCGGTGTGGTGGAAAAAAAAAAAAAAAAAAAACGATCAATAGCCTTCCGATCGATAGCCTCAAAGATTTAGCCTAAGCTCCGCTCTGTTCTCAACAGGCTGTCATTCACCATCGGCTTGGGCCAGACACATCTTATTCCAACAGGAGACAGCTATTCACTTTCTCTCTCTCTCTCTCTCTCTCTCTCTCTCTCAGCTGTCTGCCAACAGCAAAAACACTCCCCGCCGTCCATTTTGAAGGATTCTGACGAGAGAGAGTCGATGGTGTGTGTGTGTGTTTTTTTGGGGGGTTTTTTCGGAGACGCGGAGCTCTCGATCCGGCGAAGGGGAAGAAAAAGGTGCGAGGCGGGCCTGTGAAAACACACACACACACGCACACACACTCGTGGAAAGTGTTGCAACCCAGGAAATCATCAAACAGCGGTGGGCTAAGGGCCTCTCTTGTTTGGCGGGATCCTGACGCCCCGCGACACCAAGCGGAGCAGATGAATGTGACTTTCTGGCTCCGGTTATAGATAGCCCCCATTTTGCTCGACACGGGCCGCCTTTCTTCCCCCTGGCAGCCGGGGCTGAATGGAGGCTCGGCGTTTGAAAGGAAGCCGAGAGATTTGCTGGCGGATTAATCCTTTCATTAGGGAAAGTGAGAAGTTAATTGCGGCAACAGCTGCATCTCTCCGTGTTTACACGATTGACGTTTTAAACACCGTCCCCCTTTAAACGGAAAAAAGCAATTATCAATAAATGCGGGGCAATCTCGCTGTGATGAATTGAGCTCAAATTAGCCTTTCTTCTCCTCCGCGCCGCGCACTCCTTCCCAAAACAGCCGTGTTGGCTGGCGGGCACGTGGGGGTGTTTTTTTTTTTTTTTTGTTCTTCTTCTCCGGGGTGAATTGTCGCACAACAAAAATAAAACACTCGACGGCGGGGCGACGGGGTGAAGGGTTCCCAGGGAGGAGAGAGATCAAAGGTGAGCCGGTAGCGGTGGTTTCCGACTGATGAGGAAGAAGAGGGGAGAAGAGGGAGGAGAGAGAGGGGTGAAAAGGGCTTTATAACTCACTTGTAGGGGCTGAAGGGGGGAAGGAGGAGCGGGGCGTCGAGCGACAACTCCCGACAAGAAGAGGAGCTTGACTGAAAAAACGAGAAGTCAAAATACGCGGGGAGTCAAAAAAAAAACATACCTCCCCAAAAACAGGAGTTTTATTACCAAAAAACGAGGCGTGAGAGAATCGCCGGAGAGACCAAAGAGTGCGAAAAACGCTCGAGGGAGAGGGGGGGGGGGGGGGGGGGAAACTCAACGTGAAAAAAAAAGAGAGAGAGAGGAGGAATCGACGGAGAGCGGGGAGAGGGACGGAGGTGGAGATAGGGAGGGAAGAGCATGGAAGAGATGCAACACGCTGGCGAAGAAAGAGACGTACAGCCAAAAAGCACAGGGAGGAGATGAAAAAAACAAGGGGGAACGCAGCGGCGGCGGTGGCGAGAGGAGGAAAAGGGAGAGAAAGGAGGAGAGGAGCGGCGGCGGAGAGAGAGGGGGAGACACAGGGGTAACAGGCGCCGTTAGTGCCGATCAATTTCCCGTCCCCTCAATAATAGATGTGAGGAGCGCGGCGGGGCCCGCTATCTGTCGGGCTTGACCGACCGAAATACGATCCCCACGGGGAGCTCCGCGTACACACACACACACACACACACGCTGACATCATAAACGCCGCGCTAGAGAAATGTCACCGTAAAGCAACACACACACACACACACACACAAACACACACACACACACAGCGCGAGTCGTAAAGCAGCGCGGTGGCAAGGAAAACAGAGAAACGGGATACGACACCAAAATGGAAATCATTTGTGTACACACAGTCCTTCAATGTCGACTCCATGGTCACACACACACACACACACACACACACACTCACACTCACACACACACACACATACACACACACACACACACACACACACGGTCGCACACCGTCTCATTCATCAACTGCACTTTCTCTTCATCTCACACACCTTCAAGCGCGGCCCCTCTCTTCTTCTCCCCTCGCCCACCCACGTCCTTGCTCCATCTCTCTTTTTAATCTCTCACCCTCCATCTTTCACGGGACCCAATGTCGTGATGCACCCACCCACCCCAACACACACACACACACACACATTTTTCCCCCTCCCCCTTTTTCCTCCGTGCCAATGACAGCCGCGGCCTGGTGTCACTAGTGCTTTTAATGTTGCAGCTGTGGATGCACTGGCTCACACACTCTCTCTCTCTCTCTCTCTCTCTCTCTCACACATACACACACACACACACACACACTAGCATCAGGTTAGCTAACCCAGACAGCTAGCAGCAGCATGGAGCAGGCATGTGGAAGGAGCCGCGGCGTGACGGAGCACAACACGAACAGGCTCCATATCTGTCAGGAAGCCCTCGTGTCGCTTTACCCAGATGTGTCACACCAGCACACACACACACACACACACACACACACACACACACGCACACACACACACACCCTGCACCTTTGCTTTTATCTCCAGCTGTTCCCCCTGCAAGTATGTGTGTAGAGGGGAGGGGGAATGCATTTCAGGGTTGTGATAGTGTGTGTAGGTGCGTGTGTGTGTGTGTGTGTGTGTGTGTGCACGCGCACTCACACATTAGAGGGGTATCTGTTTCGTGTGCACACTTTTGTCTTCGCTGACATGTGTCATACTGCGTGTGTCACAACATATCTGTGCGGTCGCATGCAGAGAGAGAGTGACAAAACTAGAACAGTGGAATGTGTGTGTGTGTGTGTGTGTGTGTGTGTGTGTGTGTGTGGTGTTTGAGACAGACGCAGGACTGAATCAACAACTGATTCCACAACACATCAGCCAGAAGCAATCAAACGCAGTGAAGACGATCGCAGAGTTGATCCAAGGTAATGATAGGGGCGCACCAATCGATCGGCCGATAAACGTTCTGAATAGACGTTAAATAGAAAAAAATACAAAAAATGTTTGTACTGCTGGATCAGGAAAGCGGGCAAATGTGCTGCAAAAAGTCGGAGGCAGTTTGCAGCAGTCAGCAGAATGTTAGCAGTGTGGGCATGTCATCCATCTGCCACTGACAGTTCATTTCTGACGTTGTGTTTTGAATTCCTCCGCCTATGATCATAGATTAGAATCAGTTTAATATACCGGACTGAAAGCAGAGGCCGGGCTGTCCAGTGGCAGGAGGTGAGTAAGCAACACAGTCAGCAAGCAGCAGTAGAAAGTCTGGTGGATTGGTTAAAGTCACACTGAAATGAAAAATGACCTTTTAATGTTTTTAGATCATTGTGTCATACCATACACCTATTTGATAATTTATGCCAAAAAAAAAAGACAAAAATGTTGTTTTCTTGTGTTTTTATATCAAAATCTCATTACGTTTACTTAACTGGAAAACAGAAAATCTTCAGTGGTGACATCATCGTGTACCAGGAGGTGTACATGAAATTCCAACCAATTAAAACCACAGATTTTTGAACAGTCCCGCCCCTCCATCCCTCTCATCGAATAAAACCGCCTGTCTCTCCCTAACTGATTTCCCATTGGTTTACACTTTTGAATGATCCCTCCTCGCATTATGTCCCGCCCCCAACATCCTGTTTCAACAGGACATACATCACATTAAGGAAGCATTTGTGTTTTGATACTACAATATATACAAATGAACTAGCACTTTTACCCTTTCATTGGGCTGTGATAAAAAGCTGGAACAATGAATCCTTTATCATGCTAAAACGACAAAATCAATTATACATCTATTACTAGAAATTCTTTTAAATTTTCAAGAACTCTTTTGAGTTCCATTTTGTCAGAGCGCTGTTACTCTTAGTCTTTTATTAATAGTCTTGCAGTGGGAATAAAAATAGTTTGGAATCAGTATACTGATACAATATGCTGGGGGAAGGTATTATGGTAATAAAAAAGTGCAGAGGCATTTCTAGGTCAGGAACCGGGAGAGGAAAGCGACTTCCCGGGAATATAGCATGACTCCCCAGTGTGTTGCTAACTTCGTCACCCTCCTCCCCCGAAAAATACAGTCCGGCTGAAGAGAGAAGGGCCTGGTGAGACTTTCCCCTCTGTTCCCGAACAAACGCCCTTTCCTCCTCACACCAGTGTACAGCAGATCCTCCATCCGGCCTGCGCTCCGTCAGATCCCAAACACGATTCCAGCATGGCAGCGCTGTGAAGTCCCTGCCATGTAGGCCAGGCCAAAACAAATGTGATGTCAACGCAATAATAAACGAGCTTTGTGTTTGAGTGCGACCGTGATAATTAGTCTCATGACGGTACGTTTGGTAGAGAGAAGGCTCATAAAAAATACAGGCCGTTTGGCCCGCACTCAAGAACAAATCTGTATTCTAAGTGCGTGGGCTGTTACACTAATGTTCTACACAGTTTAAATCTGGCAGTGGCACAGTCAAAAAACTTTGTTTGGAGGAAAGATGCTGACTGTTCCAGGCAGGAGGCTGGTAAGATTACTGAGTCAGCGCACGTCTACACACACACACACACACACACACACACACACACACACACACTCTCTCTCGTGCGCACACCATCACATGCCACGCACTCCGCTCGCTGAAATTCCTTTTTTTTTTTTTTTTTTGTTGACTGGACTGCCCCCCCCGTGCCCGGGAGCCGGTGCGCATCGCCATTCAAGGCTGCTGACAAAATTGAGGTCGCCACTGAACAGTGCAGCGACTCAAGGTCAGGGAGATGATAATGATGTTTATGAAGTCTAAATCCACAAAATAAGATCCCCCCCCCCCGCCCCCTGTATCTCCCCAAGTGCCTACCTACCGAGCGAGCCTCCATTGTAGCCGAGTGTTAAAGGTCCGGCTCGCAATTTCAGCCGGAGGGGCCCCCCCCAGCTACACGTCGTGCGGCGAGGCTGGGGAAATCTCACACACTCACACACACATACACACACACACACACCTAGGAGAGCAAAGACTCACAGATGCTATTTTCTGGCAGGAAAGCCAGAAAAAGATTCCCCCATGTCACACACCGAATTATACGATTATTGTCCCGACCCTCCGGTACCAGCGGGGGGGGGGGGGGCTCGGGTGACATTTTGACTAACACTAATCACCTCATTCTGAACCGGTTCTGTTTGCTTGTGGGAGAAAGCCGGGGCGAGCTCCAGAGGCCGGGAAAACGCTGCGGCAAAATGAGAAAAAAAAAAAAAAAAAAAAAAAAAAAAGGCACGGCGAAGATCTTTGGTATACGCATCGGGTGGCGAGAAGCTCCCGGTGAGTTTGTTCAAGATGCTAGCAGCTCGCTCGATTGTTACGGCGGGTTTTTGTTTTCACCGTTTCGGTTCAAACAATCCCCCCCCCCCCCCCCCCCCCGAGAAACAGTGCACACATCTTGCCCATCTCCCAAGGAACCCGCCGAAATAAAGAAAGAACATTTTTCTCTTTCTTTGAACGTTTAAGGCTGCTTTTTTTTTGTGTGTTGTTTTTCCGCCCCCCACCCAACTCCCTTCTTTTCCATTTCGGTAACATTAATTATGCATATAAAATGAGAGTTCCTGATTAAAGCATCAAAACGGCGGCAACACAGTTTAAGCGGGTTCTTCTGCGAGGGAAAGCTCGCAAAGGCCTAATTGAAGTGTGCTTTAATAAAAATCAAACAAATTGACAAAAAAAAAAAAAAGAGCGACAATGACATGCGTTTTGGTTTGAGGGAGAGGAGGAGGAGGAGGAGGAGGAGGAGGGTGGGGGGGGGGTGTGAAGGCAAAAAAAAAAGTTTTCCAGTTTTTTGGCAGGGTAGATAAGCACCATAAAGCCTTGAAAACAAACACAACACACACACACACACACACACACACACACACACACAGCCAGGCTACCGGGCTCTACTGTACTTGTACTGTACATTTTTTTTAGATCAATGAAAATAGGGGGATGGAGATGAATGCAAAGAGCCAGTTATATAACGCTTTGAAACAGCAGCTATGTGCATCAGAGGAAGACTGGGGACTGACCGCCATAACCACAACAGCCATGCACACACACACACACACACTGCACATGCACACTCACATTTTATACAAAAACAATGTTAACAAATGTTGTTTGTGCCATATATATCCATATATATTACAAAACACACAATTTTGCAATTGTTTTTTACAAAAAGTGTTCACTAATCCAAATATTAGAGCAGGAGTGCCATTAAAAAGAGATCAGTCAGCCACCAGGCATGAGGAGTCGGCTTCTAATTGCCCATTCATCAAAAAGCCTTCTCAAGTAGATCGCGGCGCTGAAATATCACGCATGACAACTGAACCGCACTACATTAATTACGCTCCTGATGAACCTCGCGCTCCCCTCGCGAGGGTGGAGAGCCTCGCAAAACACACGCGCGGAAAAACACACACGACGCTCACACAAACATACGCTAAATCACTGTCAGAGACAAATAAACGCCAGCTGATTCACCAATACTAGAATCCGCCGCCATCACACCAAAACAAAGAAGCCCAATATATCATCCATCCGAAGCGAAGATAAGCATGAACAGACATACTTCCCGTTTTTGCCTTTTGTATTTTTAGCATCAAAAAAAAAAAAAAAAAGCCTCCCCGCGGCGCTGCCATTTCATCAGCTCGATATTATCAGTCAACCTTTAAGAAGACGCTTTCAACCCCCTTTCACTTCACAGCATGTCCGGCGTGTCACACAGAGACAGAGCGGCGGTTTGAACAGATATTGTACCCGGGGTCCCGCTCGCTGTCTCCCGGCTGTCTTTGTTCAATTTAGCAGCCATCAGGCCTCATACAGACGAGGTGTTTTGAGCTGCGTCTCTCTCTCTCTCTCTCCCTCTCTTCTCGCCACGTGCGGGGAATTCTCCCTTTCATCCCTTTTCCTGATGCACTCTAACTAGACAGTTTTCGGTCATGTCCCAGAATTATGCGTGCTAGCTCTCTAGTTTCCCCTCACACACACACACACACACATATATACACACATACGCGAACAGCTGCACATCCGCTGACAATTCATCCATCTCTGCATCTCTCGTTTTCTGGCTTGAGCGTTTTGGTGGTGTTGTTTTTTTTTCTTTCCCCTGGATCAGCTGGAGCCGGGTTCAGCGCTAAACAGTTTTGCCCGGAGGGCCCGAGAAACACAGGGGCAACCGCTGTTAGCGCGGCTACCGAGGAACGACGGGGTTAAAATGGGCATGAAAGGAGCCACATGCATGCTCGCTCGCACACACACTTCTATCTGCGGTGGTTCCTTCAGGCGCGAGGCTGATGAGGAAGGCATCTTCAAAGTAACCGAGTGAAACCCAGATGGTGTTTGATGTGTGGATAATGATTTAGGTAAGGCTACGCAGATAGACTTTCTCCATGGAAGCCCCCGAACCGTCCGCCGCGTAGATACGAAGGCATGAAAACAGGAAATTTAGGCCTTCACGAGGCATGGGAAATGTAGCTCTGAAGTCTTCAATGTGCGGATCGCTGCTGAACCGGTCGGCTCTGTGCAGCCGCTTCTCGCACATCAAGCGGCAGGCGATTAGGAGAGGAGCTCCCTCGTGGGCGTCGAACCCGTGCCCTCGCTGACTCCTGTGACGGTCCCCGTACAGGAGGCCCGGTCTGAGCGCCGCGGCTATCGGCTCATCACCGTCATACAGTAATTCAGTATGTAATACCCCTCTAAGTCCCAGAGAAGCAGAGGAACAGACAGAGTGTCTACACGGAGCGTGCTAAGCCCACTCAGTGTCCTGTAGGACAGGCCAATTTAACACAGGAATAAGCCAATTATCTTCATGGAGTAGGCAAATTTACAATAGGATTTGCTCAATTCCTACTGGAGTCCTATGTCAGGGGTGGGAGCTTTATGAACATAGGTCTTTCTGTCATGGCCACACACACACACACACACACACACACACACACAGGCCTCCAGCTGATGTGCTACACGCAGCCATGCAAATACACATTAGCACCAGCCCAAGCAAACACCTACCTACATAATCACTCACACCTCAGGCACACACTGTGTCCCCGAGAATTATTGGCATAAAGATGGAGCCAAAAGGCTGGGAATGATAAATAACACAAGTAATGAACTGCATTCTGTGCTAAGGAGACTGAGCAAATTATATTTCTCTGTTCAAAAGCAATTGTTCAGGGAAAAAAATAGTTCATTTCCAGAGTGTGATAAATTTAATTCCAAAAAGGATGGTTACACTCATTGGCACCTTTTGTTGCAAAGCTTATTAAAGTCTCTCTAAATTGTGTTAAACCAAGGTGGAATTATATAAGTGGCTCCAGTCAGTTCAATTTCATGTGTGTTTAAGTACTGGGGAGCGACAGGGACAAATACAGTAAAAGGGAAGGGAAATTATGAAATTGAAAATTAGTGTTCTATCAGATTTGCAACAAAGACATAACATCGATGCTAATACTTAAGAGGAAATATAACTAAACATTGAATATTATGACCGTGTAAATCAAATTGCAGCCTCCTCCACTTCAGTGCAGCTCAATGGGATTTGAGCCTTGGTGTGGTATTCCACTCCACATTATTCTTGTACAGTAAGTAACAGGAGATCGACTGTAAGTGACATACTTTGATCTGCTCTGACCCTCCCTGCACTATGACTCATGATCTAAAGGAGTCTGTTGAGCGAGCTCATTTTCCTGGCTGGATCTCCATAAGAAATTTTAGCACAACTCAAGCAGGACATTTGTATTAAACTGAGCCTTTGTAATTTGAGCTACATTGGGAGGATTCGGAGCTGTTGTCCTAGCGCAGAGGCAGAGACAGTTAGTAAATCAATAAGTCAACCTTGTATTCCACAATGCATTGGAGCGCTGTAGGGCAGAGGCCTAAGTTAGATGTATTGAGGCACTAAAGGGTAAAATTAGGGCATGACAGGCTGGTTTTTCGCTATTTGAAAAGACAAAAAATGCCTTGACTTGGATGGGTTTTATGTTTATTCTTTGCAGCTTTTGCAGCCAAATTCATTTCACCTCAAAGGACCTGCATACACTATACTTAGGCACACGTCATATTGGTGCGACTGACTGATGTGCAACCGCTGACATCCTTCCAACGGAGGTTTAAAAAATGTAGGGAAATGCCCGGCATCATTATCCGGCAGTCTATTCCTGACTAGAGAAAAGATTCATTTGAGCTCGCTGTTCCAATACCTCTGCCAGTGACAGTATATTCATAACCAGCATACACAAACCAGCACAAACACAGCCCACACTCGAAAAAAGCTCTTTCTCTCTGTCACTGTCTGTCTCTCTTGCCCTCTCTCTCTCTCTCTCTCTCTCTCGCTCGCTGTCTCTCCCTTGCACACACACACACAGCAGGGTAGGAATGTAAATACACAGAAAGACACACACACACACTCAGCCCGGAGCGGCCTCCCTTCTTTCTATATAATAATGTCTCCAGTGAAGCGAACGGCTGTACATCTTCACTAGAGAGTCCCTCCTCCATCCCGCCAATCTGAACAGCCATCCACCAGCTAGCCAGGAGCTGTCTACACCAATCGAACGTCCCGCTCCGGCAATAGAGACCCCCCTGCCAGCAGAAGATATAGCGAATGCAAATTGGGAAAAATCGGAATATCGGTATTGTAGAAAGTGATTATATAGGAGTTTTCTGTGTGTGTGCCCTTTTGTGTGTGTGTGTGTGTGTGTGTGTGTGCCTGCGTCACGTGAGTAAACAGCCCGCGCTGGTCTGCGAACAATCAGACCGTGACAGACTCTGCAGCGTCCCATCCCACAGGCCTCCACAGAGGGAGAAACACTGCTCCTCTAGACATAGCCATTTCCTCTAAATGACCCTCCCCTCCCCCTGCCATAGGGAGAGAATGGGCTCTATGTCTCCCCGTAGCACCCGCTCAGGCTGGGGGTCGACGCGTCCTGCGCTAACCTCGGCGTGCTAGGACACCGGGGACGCCGAGAGACACCCCGGGACAGGCGTGAAGGATGTTTTTCCGAGCGTAAAAAAAAAAAATCCCCCACAGAAAAATCAGGCGAATCTTCGGGCGAGTTTCTTCGGAAAGTCTCCTCACCTCGTGCTCCTCGGATGGCGTTCTCGCCATCGAACGCCATCGTCACCCGCTTGTATCCGCAGTCAAACGGGAGCAGCATCGCGTATGGATGAGAAATTGCGATTCAGTCACTTCCTCTAAGTAGGCATTCGGGGATGATAGAGCTTGAGGATCGCTCCCCGGCGGAGTCATAAGCTCCTCACTCTCCCCTTCAGAAGGCTGACACCAGAGGAAGAGCAACCCTGCGGAGTGTTTTAAAAGGCCGCCTCCATTTTTTTTCTTCTTCTTCTTCCTCCTCCCTCGCCTGAAAAGCAAAGCAGAGGGAGTAGCGAGTAGTGGGATCTGAGGCCACGTTCGGTACCTGGAAGCTCCTTCTTTTTTTTTTCCTCGAAAACAATCGGAAAAGAAGGGAATTCTGCCATTACGCATCATATCTCCCCGCGCAAAAAGGGCCCAAGGGAATGTTCATGTCTTGAGCGCTGAGAAGCTCAGAACCCAACCCCCCTCCTCTCTCTCTCTCGTTCTCCATGAAGATCCCTGGGAGGCCCCGTGTTGTCTGAGTCACTTCACCGAATTGTCAGCTAATGAACGGTAGGCGTCCGTCGCCTCCGTCGGAATAGGAAAAGCCCCCGCGGATCAAAAAAGCGAAGTAGAGGCTCATTGATCGTTTTGCCGCGTTTCCTTGCGTGGCGTCTCCCATAGGGGGGGGGCCCCCGTGTGCATCTGAAGCCATTATTGCTCTCCCACAGAAGCTCCGAGGGGGTGGCGCACGCGTTGAGAAGCGTCTCAAGGCGTCTTCGGGGGTATGTGTCACTCGAGGTGTGATGGGAGTCCTTACGGGGGCGGGGGGGGGGGGGAAGACAGGCAAGTCATCCGTCTCCGCGGCAAATACATTACGCAGCACTCCGGGGCGGGAGCGCCGACTAACAAGGTTACATAAGTTTTTGTTGGGAATAACAGTTGAAGAATATCTCCATTCAAGAGCCTGCATTTCAAATTCTACTCCCCCAGCACACCCTCATCCTCCTCCCCTCTCCTCTCTCTTGTCTCTTTTCTTTCACTCACATCCACCTTTTTATGTCCTTGGCACTTTTTTTTCTCTCTCTGAGCTGTGCCTGTGTTGTTCCCATCTTTCTTCCTCTCTCTCCCTCTCAGTGTCCCACAAACTCACTCTCGCTCTCTCTCTCTCTCTCTCTCTCTCCCTCCCCCTCTCTATCTTCCCTTTTTCTACTGTCTGCTGTAATGCACAGTAATGTCCGGTAATGGGAATCGGTGTGTCCCTCTCTTGTCACAACAGCAGCACCTCTCTCTCAGCCTTCCATTCTTCAGGCAGTTTTATCGCCGGCATAAGTCACTGAGTCAGTGTGCCTTGTCTGTTTCCAGGCAGCTGGCCTACCCACTACACCACCACTCCCCCCCCCCCCCCCCTCTCTCTCTCTCTCTCTCTCTCCATCCCCCCCCTTTTTCTCTATCTCCCTCCCGCTCTCCTCTCATTTTCCGGTGCTCTCCTAATCTCTCCTCATGTTCTGTCCCACCCCTACCTCTGTCCACCCTTCATCTCTTCCCCTCTTTTTCACCTACCTCCTCCCTCCTCCCTTCCCTTGATTTCTCTTAACCTCCCCGCTCGCTCTCTCTCTCTCTCTCTCATCTCATCTTCCTCTTCTCGTTCTCCCTCCTCTCATCTGCTCCCTTCATCCTTTGGTCCCCATCTGGGTAAATACAAGAGCTATTTGGTGTAAACAATTACTAACCGAATGCTGACACACAGATTGCGGTGCTCTCTCTTAACCGAATTAGCAGAGGGGATGAACGTGCGTCCAATCTCCCCTGTCCCATTTTCTACCAAAACCTTTCCATGCCAAAGCTGGTCCGGGGAAAATTGCAGGAAAGTGCTCACGCAATCAAAAATACAGATACACACAGTGACAGAGACACATACACACACACACACAACAGACACATAAACACATATAGAGGCATGACGTTCACACACACAGAACTGATTGTACCAATGTACTCCGGCGCAACAAAATCACAGTGATGTATAATACATGAGCCTTCCACATACATAAACATGCTGTCTCACACTGATCAGAGCCATTACAGACTCGCTTAAGGCCCAAGTGTGTGTGTGTGTGTGCGTCAGCTATTCAAGTATCACTCGTTCTGATGTATATTCCCAATAAGAGGCTATATATGCACAGATTTTTCCACTGAGAATTGACCCAGCTGCAGGAATGACTGTATCAAAAGCAGGTGGTGCACTCTAAAATCAAATATATATCTATATATATATATAGCAGACCCACTTTTCTTGCTCATACAAAAATATAATACACAGTAGGCTGCATTAATCGATATAACCTGAGAAGGCAGGTCATAAATCTAAGCAAATGTATTTCCCACAAGGGCAACGGGCGCGTAAGAGCCCGCACGATCCACACGCCGCACGCACAAACACACACACGCACGCACAATGTTACATTTCTGATTGTGCACACCATAAAAGGGATGCCTCTTGCACACGCACAAGCGCACCGCCGACACCTCTGGAATTGTAGCCAAATACTTATTATCACCGACTTAGGGCCTCATAATAAATGGGCGCAATTAAGCGGGGGCTTCTGAAGCGACGCGGAGCCGATCAACTTCATTAGGGACGCGCTGAACCAGGTAGAAATTGCGCATACGGCAGGCAGGCAGGTAAGATATTGGGGTACCGGGGTGTCGGTGCTCGGTATGTGTCAGTCTGTCGGTCGCTTGCCCCCCCCCCCCCCCCCCCCCAGCCGCTCTCCGTTAACGGCTGCAGACAGACACAAGTGCGCACACGCACACGCCGTCTGTCAGGAATCGGTTGAGATCGACGCGTAAAAAATTTTGCGCCGCTCCAATTTGCACCTTTTTTTGGCAAAGTAACCCCTCCACCCAGCCATCCCCACCCTGTGTACTCGGAGGACGACGCGCACGTTTGGCAGCCTCGACCAGTTAATTAATCAATCAATTAATCAGTCGTTATGGGGCTGAAATTCCCCCACATGATGGGTTATATTGGTGTGCGCCAGTGCCCGGGTCCTCAGCCTCTATGTCCAGGAGCTTCCCAATTAGGACCGCACGTCCATTACACGACATTGTCTCTCCTTTATAATATTGACTGTAACTAGTTTACAGTAGAATTCACAGTGAGCGATAGAAAGATACTTTTAGAAATGTCGAAAATCCAGTTGAACCCTCCGGGGTCTCGCAAAAATACGCACGGACCCGGTGCACCGTCAGAATTACCCACCGTGCCTCCATCTCGCTGAAACATTTATGAAACCCGGCAAATCGATGCGTGATTATCACACGCGGTCCAACACACACCGTCATTCTAATTGGAAACGAGAATCTCGGCTGAATGTCAAGCGACGATGCCAAAGAGGCAGACGGAGGGGAAACGCGATTCCCAAATAAGCAAGCAAGGAGAAACTGGGTCTGAAATTCATCCACTGGAGCCGAACACCCAGCGTTAAAAAAAAAACATATATCATGCATGCTCGCAATGACGGATCATCTCATTTTTAGATATAATTCGTGATGGATTTACCTCTGGATGTCGATCTCGGCGCGATTGTCTCAAGTTTTTCTCCGCCTCTCGCCGCTTTTGCCCGTCTGCCCGTCACAAAACTGAGTCCAATGTGAGCAGGACAAACGCTGTTATCGCTCTCGCTCTCTCTCTCTCCCTCTCTCTCACTCTCTCTCTCTCTCTCTCTCTCTCCCCCGCTCTCTCTCCCTCTCTCTCTCTCTCTCTCCCTAGTAATAATGCGACTCTTAAAATCTCTCATCACGTATTCACCAGCTCTAATGTTTTCGGTCCTGTCTCCCTTTCTCTCGCCTTTTCTCTTGATCAACGCTCTCTCTGAGGTTATTATTAGTAGGCTATTTATGTCAATCATTAATCATCACCATCATCATCATCACCACCATTACAATCATCATCATCACCACCACCACCATCATGATCAGCATCATCATCATTATCCCAACAAAAAAAATCACCATAATATTCCTATAATATTCCAATAGGGATTTATAATGTGTCTGTATTGCTCCATAGTGAAATAATAGTTGGCGGCTAACCTTATAATACTTAATGGTTTAATCTCCTATGCCATCATTATAATATTCCTATAATATTCCTATAGGGACTAACAGTTTTGCTGTGGTTTTTTTGTATAGTATCCTTCTAAAAATTTCTTGCAGAATCATGACAGTTCTTTTTCATAAGAGTGCCATCATCATCATTATCATCATCATTATCATCACTTTTAAGCAATCACCTGATAATAGGCCGGTGATAACTTTATTATATTCATGTTAATCAGACCATCTTCGTCATCGTCGTCGTCCTATTTCAAAAAGCTATTACCTCCATACCCTTATCACTTAAAAACGAATTATACCTCGTCATCCTCACACACATGCGCACACACACACACACACACACACACACACACACACATTTCATTAGCCTGCATGAAATATTCTCCCCAGTCATTACACATGCTGTAAGTCCTCCATCTTCAGTCTACAGTGAACTTGTAGGGCTTCTGGTGATTCCACCAGAAGCCCTTTGAAGAAGAGGGAGACAGAAAGAGAGAGAGGGAGAGAGAGAGAGGGAGAGAGGAGGAAGAGGGAGATGTATGTGTGACCATTAGAATGGTAAAAGAGAGGGACTGCTCCTTCTCTATTATAGAAACACAGTAGAACAGGGCCAGCCAGACGACAGAGCATGAAAGGACTGATTTATCCACCGGGGAGAGACTCTGTGTGCTTCTCTGTGTGTGTGTGTGTGTGTGTGTGTGTGTGAGTGTGCATGTGCGAGGGAGAGTAAGGAAGAGGGAGAGGAGGAGAGAGAGAGAGAGCAGTTGCCTGTTTTGCTCTCTTTATTAGTCAGCGTGTGATAGAGCGGGTGCTTACATTGTGAGAGTGTGTGTGTGTGCGTGTGTGTGTGAGTGTGAGTGCGTGTGTGTGTGTGTCCCTCAGGCCTTGACGGGTACAGCGTAGCTTTGAACGCTTCTCCACTTCCTTTCTCTCTAGCCAGGGTGCATGTCTGCCTGGATGCTCCGCGCTTCGCCGTAGCCCAGAAGAGTCGCTTTTGCCACACATGTGTTTGGCAGGCGGAGTGAGCTGGCTAAGGAGCGCACAGCCAGGCTGGAACAGAAAACACACTTTTACACACCGTGGAGAGCAGGCGGCCTTGTGGCACGGCGAGCTAGCACGTAGTCAACAACACAGGTCGGAGTTTAGCTCCGTCGCATGTCACGCCACAGCTCTCTCTCCACCGTATAGGATCTTCCCGGAGATCAGCTGTCAGTCAAACGGTGTGGGCGGAGCTTGGGTTTTCTGTCGATGCGGTTTGACTTTCTCTCTTCTTTGTCTGTTGGCGATTCCACATTTTTGGTGTCGATTCCGACTCCTTGTAATGAAATTGATGGATTATAAATCGATACACACACACACGATACACCTTTAGATTCTCTCTCCCCCCTCCCCGCTTGTTGTGAAATGGATCAGGCCGAGGCAGTCGAACACAGATTAGTAGCCTATAGATAGGCCTAAATCTGAATTAATTAATTACAAATTCATTTAAATGAAACGGTTTCTCCGATTCCGTTTATTAGTAGAATCGATTCTCAGAATTGATGGAATCAAGAATCAACTCTTTTGGAGTCGACTCTCCATCCCTACTGTTCAGCCATGGTGGCTATCGCTGCTCATGCTAACTACCCACTTCTTCTTCTTCTGTTTATTGTTCTGTTTATTCTGAACAAACCGCTGTTGCTGCTGCAAAAAACCTCAAACGGACATTAATTTATCGCAGGCTTTACTTTAAGTGTTCATTAGAGGTAGCTGGTGCTGGGTTAAAACCTCAGGTTCACCCTGTTTCTGTGTAAATCCACACACAGTCCAGCGCTAAGCTACTCTTTAGCCCCCCCAGACCAGCAGTCACTTCTAACCCCCCCTAGGGATCTACGGAGGTGGAAAACAACCAACCATGAAACTCAAACACACTCGCTCACATTCACTCATGTTCAAACACACACACACACACACACACACCACCTTATCTCAGACTTATCCACTGCTCTCTCAACCCCTTTCCCGCTTCCAGACATATTATTTATGCCAGTATATGTGTGTGTGTGTGTGTGTGTGTGTGTGTGTGTGTGTGTGCAAGTGACCTACATGTGGTGTGTACGCACATGCGGTCTTGACAGCATGTGTGTTTTGAAGGACACTGTCAGGCGCTGTGATGTGTGTGTGTGTGTGTGTGTCTGTGTGTATGGGGGGAGGGGAGGGGTTTCTTCCCTACAGTGACAGGGAGCTTTGATCCCAGTATATCTTCCAGTCATCTACCAGTACAGTGCTCCTCGGGGAGCAGAGAGACAGACGGGTGCTGGCATATGCACAGCGCAACGCAGACAGACAACGATGATGCGCTGACTGACAGGGAGGCAACACAGACACGGTTTGCATCGAGACAGACAAGCAGGTGGTCAGAGAGACAGAGAAGACGGAGCGGGCTCAATAGGAATAGATAGACAGACTGTTTTTTTTTTTTTTTTCTCTCCCCCCCGGCTTCATGGAAAGGCAGACACGGGGGGACAGACAGGCAGAGTGACAGATAGCGTGAGGATAGCAGACGGCCGGACAGATGCGTGATGTATTCCGGATCTTCTGGCAAAGACGCGGCCAGGTACGACGTCTAATAGCACGACACGGCGAGGCGGGCCAGGGGGGGGGCGGGGGGGGCTCGGACAGCTGCCGCGCGCCCCGGTCCGAGGCGGACGGAAGACGGACAGATGCCCTTCTCTCGGCTGGAAGGATGCCGCACCTCCGCACCTCCCCTCCCTCCCTCCTTTCTCCACCTGTCTGCTCCTCGCTGTCAGAGGAGCCAGACAGGAGGTGATGTTTGTTCCCTCGGGCCCTGTCATCTTCTCTTTCCCTCTCCTTCCCCTCTCATATCTGCTTTTCCCCTTTCCTCGTCCCTCCTTTCCTCTCCTCTTCCTCTTCCTCTCCTCTCCCATCCACTCATCTTGGCATGGCATTTATCATTTGAAGTCTCCTCCTGCTTGTCGCCCTCAAAATGATACCATGGACAGACAGGGGCACAAATACCGAGTGGACTGTATATTTGTGTGTGTGTGTGTGTGTGTGTGTGGGTGTGTGGGTGGGTGGCAAGACTCCAGGTATGAATATGACAAGGGCTTTGTGCCGGTGAGGGTGCACAAGCGATTGTCTGAATGCAAATGACCACATATGGATGCCTTGCTATTTTGCTTTTTTCCTTTCTGCCTCTTTTCCCCCCGTCAGTCATTGTTTTCAGCCTTTGAATCGCTGTTGACGATCAGTAAAAGAGAGAAAAGGGATAGACTGAGAGAGAGAGAGAGAGAAAGAGAGAGAGGAAGGGCAGAAGGAGGAGAGGTGTGGGTGAGAAAGCGGCTCCGCTGTGCTAAATCTGGACGCCGTCCTTCACACCGGCACACCGTGGTGGAAAACATTCACAGAATAGCATTACAATGTGTCTGATTTAGCGGTCTTTAGCGGTCCAGCTGGTCACATTTGTGCATAGTAGGCTTGCTGGTGCCACTTGGCAGTTCAGTTCTCCCGCGAGCCAAAGCCTTCACATACCTGGAAATAATTGCAGGCATATAGTACCTCTGTGTAGCTTGGTAGAATAATGGCAGAGCTAAAGGAGAGAATCAAGATTTCGTTTTTTGGTTTGGTTCATTTTTATTGGTCGTTAACCGGTCTTGTTATAGTCCTGTAAGATTCATGCAGGGGTTTTTTGTACAATCCAAAACCCTGTTGGACTTCTACATAAGTCTTACCTGTCTTATCAGATAATCCAGTCGGACACTAAACACTTTCAAATTATATTTGATTCCAGTTGGATTTCATCTCAGGAGCCTCTGCTGTTACCAAGGCACCAGAACTAGGAATGTCCTTCTGGATTGTTAAATTTGACTGAAGTGCGGTTCTCTTTTTAATAGCATCCGCACCATGCAGATCCAATTACAAGATGCAGTCAGAATGTTTCAGGGTTATCTCTGAAAATATCTGGAATTCACATTGCATGTATTAGCCCACGTGTTTGCAGGAGATCCTGTGGGTTTGGAGAAGATTAGCTCCTCTAATTTGTCGGAATGGAAATACATTAAAATGTGTTTGATTTAGTTCTCTTTACCTGCCCACCTGGTCAAATTTGCACATTTAATTATTCTTGCTACATTTGGTTACTCTTCCATCCCTGGCCTCAAAGCTAACTTTTCACTTAGCTGAATATATTCATACCCATAATGCTTCTTTTTTAGCTTTGAAGGCCAAAATGTAATGGAAAGTGTAAAACCTTTGTTGATATATTTTACTTTCATGTGTCATTTTCTTTGTTTCTGATTATTAGCTGATTGTTAGCTGTGTTTTATGATTTTGCTGGATAATTTGCTAAGTTATCATTCACCAGTGGGATCCAGAAGAGTCAAATAGGACTGAGAGAGTCCTATAAAACACAGATTTTGTACAATCCTATCCTCCCTGTCCAATATGATCCTAACAAGCCAATTTCAGATGTATTATGTTGCATTTGGAACCAGTCTTAAAGAACTTCACTTTAGTACAGGAGACCCTTTGTGTTTTTAAGTAGAAACATCAAAACTCTCATATTCTCATGGGCTGGGGAAATGTGCTGTGTGTCAATTAAGCGAGACGTTGATGGGATTTATATTACCTCACTACCCATAGATGAAAGCCCCATAAACTTCAAGTGTACGGCATATTTATAGTTAGTCTACGACTGTTCGCTGAGGATTATTTTTGGTGTGTGATAGTGAGCATCTGTTTAGGTAGAACTTAAATGACCCCCTTTTTGTCTAAGCTGCAAGAAGCACAGATGCAATTTCAGGTCATTTTTTTTGCCACAAACCCACAAATTGCACTGAAGCACCTTGTTTTTTTTCATAGCAATATTACCAAAAAAGTATGAAATCATATGCTGGATGTGATGAGAAAAAAAATCTGTGCTCCAACAACCCACTAACAAACACATCAAATGTATGGCACATAGCCACGGGAAGATGTTTTCGGATAGAGGTGTGGGGGTGGGAGGATAATTGTGTGTGTGGGGGGGGAGAGAAGGGATTCTGTTGCACATCACATTACATTAGGCCAAATAATACCTCGCTATAATAGACTAAACATATTTGCTCAGTAGAACATTATAGTCTTCATTGAGGAAAAGCACACACACACACACCTCCACACACAGACAGACACACACACAGACACACACTCATTGGAAACAGACATCCAGGCCGTCAGCAGTGCCGACAGGGATCACGCCCCGCAGTGATAAACATTATGTTAATGATAAAGCAGGACAATCGGATTACTCAGTCAATAAATTACATACATAATTACATGATGAATAACAGCAGTGTCAGTGACCATATTAAATTGCAGCACGCGTACTGGCGAGCACACATGCATGCTAGGGACCACGCGTCCAGATGCTACCTCGGAACAGGAGCCGCCTACCAGCTGGATCTCAAAGGCAAAATATCCAAACAAAAGCCAGAGCGGGCTTACAAGCAGAAGATGTTAACATCATCAGCAACAGCTCCGGCGGAGCACAGGAACCGTGCACAACACGCCGGCCCCCAGCTAAATCAGCCTAATTTAAGGCACCGCAGCGAGCATAACATTTCACCACCACCTTAGGCTACGGAGAGCTCTCTCCGCTCACCTCATAAGTCGATTCTGTGGCAGGTTAAATACCCTCTTTCATCGATCATGCACGGAATGAACCTAATCCATCAAAATCCTTCTTGAAGTGTAATCTCGTGACTGGGATCTGGCGGCAATTTATAGTATGCATCCTGGACTGAATTTGAATAGGGAAAAAGTAGTCAATCGCTGCAGGACTGACTGATCTCTTTATATATCAGAAAGCCTGCTGGTCAAATTCATGTTATCTATTGCTTCTGATCTATTCTACAGTAACTCAGTTCATGATTACGTCGCGTGTTTTAACGTTTTCCCGTTTTCTACTGAAACAAATTGAGGTAATGTACAGTTGAGCGGTGGTTTTGGATGGGGTCTCAGGTAACTGCTGGCATCCACCAACAGCACATCCAACACCCCTGTGTGCTGTTGCTAGGCAAATTTGCCTCAAGATAGACATTACAAAGGGATGATATGCTATCTGAGCGTCATACACGGATATAAACCGATTGTTAACTTTAAGCGTCTGAATGTGCATTTACTGAAATGTTTAGTCCAACCTGGATCCTGTCCAGCAATTATGTGCACCCAAGGAGCTGCTCAGCCTCAAAGAAAGCTCTTCTATTCCTCAAAGCCTTGTCAATTAGTAAATTCCACTGCGGTGACTTCATCAAATAATTGCCTCCTTGTCATATAAATCAGTGGTTTTGCAAGGTTGTAGCAATAAAGGCCGATGTTCTGAGCACCCTCGCTGCAAAACACTTGATAAATGAGATGTCATTGCACGTAGTTACGGTACACTCCAGAAACCTCATTTCTAAACTGACCTTGCGCATTATCATCGCAACCTTCATTGTAACAGAATTTGCAGAGATTGAATAGACTCGTCTTCCGCTGTCAAATATCTGCTAAACGCTGGCGTTCTGTTTACTTTCCGGCCTCTGGCGCTCTGTGCTGCATCTTCCGGCAGCTCCGGGCCAGCGCCTGCGGGAGTCTGGCCAGTGGCCGTGGCTTCAGTTGCCTGTCTCCCGGCCAGCTCGCGACTGGCTCCCATGATGACGGAGGCTCCGTGGCCCCGGTCTCCAGGACCCTTGCCCAAACACACGAGAGGTTCCCGATCGAATGAGCCCGAGCCCGCAGAGTTTGCAGCGGCGGATTACGCGGCCTGGCGGAGCTGGACGAGGTGAAGTCACAGAGAACATCCAGTACTTCAGTCTCTGCTCCTTGCTTCAGTCTGGCTTCACTCTACCTAAAGGTGCGATGAGTAGCATTTTAACATCAATAAATCATTACCATGTTGATTTGTAGACATTAGTAGAATTACGGTAAACAAACAAAACCATTGTTGAGAAGACTGGCAGCCTCTACCGGCCTCTGCACAGCATTTTACAGTAATTCATCATATTTCAGAGGAAATCTGCTGTATTGCTTTATGGCACAAAAGGATATTGCTTTACAGCACGAAACAGGAAGAGGCCACTGTTCTTCCAGTGCCAATGGAGCGAATAGCAACATCCTCTTTGTAGCAGGTGTTAAAGGTCCCATATTCTCCACTTTCCAGAGTTTTATTCTGTGTCTTGAGGTCCATTCAAAGCTGTGTGTGTGGTCATGTACCAAAAACACTCTCAATCCATTTTTACACGTTCATTTTCCAGCATCTCTCTGAGCCTTACCAAGAACAGGCTGTTTCTGTTGCTGTGTCTTTAAGGCTCATTAATATTAACAACCCCTCTGTTCCGATTGGCTAACCGTTTCAAGAGTGAAACGTGAGACACCGCAGCCGGGCAGCTACAGGTAGGGAAAACTCTCCGGTAATAAACAATGACAACCGCTCAACCGCTTTGAAAAAAACACTTTGTTAGTCTATTATTTCTTACAAAAATGATAATGAGTGAACCTTTGTGACGCCACAAAGTTACGGAAGTCCAAACGGCTCGTTTAGAGGCTCGCTTTTCTAATATGGATTGTGTGGATTTAGTTGGCGACCGTGCGTTTTGATACTTTCACCATGTTTAGATAGACCATCCAACTCCTTTATAACCAAAAAGGCAAGGGGAGTCCTGTTTTACATGATATGGGCCTTTAACACTTGCACTAACAATACCACTGGTGTGAGATAGAGGCTACCAATCATCTCCACCATGGTCTCCATTGTTTACCGTAATTATACCATGGTATCACAATTAATTTGATAATGATATGTTGAAGTTTCAAATGCTACACATGCCGCTTTTAACTGGCCTCATTTCAACATTTTACATGTCATTCAAACTTCATCTTAGGTTGTTGTTGGGGTTTCTATTTCCTTTCCCAATATTTCCCTTTCAAATTGATGTTGTGTCTTTCAACAGTCAGCTAAAAAGTTTTTCCTCTGTAGTTTTATATATAGTGGCAGGAGAGTGATGATTTATGATTTCTTTGAAGACTCGGTGAGCCAGACTGTGTTCAGAGAGTTGTGTTCAACTTATACCCGAAAATCCCAGAGGAATGTATTTGCAGGACCTAATCTTGGCTATTACAACAAGACAGAACTATAAACTTTTGAAATGATAATATTATTCAAATTCCCACAACATCATGAAGTTTGAGTAACTTGTAAAATATGTTTCCGGCAATTTAGACCCAGTGACACAAAGGAGGAGAATGTTTTAATTTATTATTAGATTTCCCTCGTTATCTGAATTTTACATCATAATACATTTATAGAATATCTTCTTCTGTATGAGAGTACTTTGTGAGGATCTCAGAGACAGAAAAAACCCTAAGAAATACATTTTAAACTTTAGGAGAATGTGTACAAAAACAACGGGAGTGAATACCTTATGAACATCTTGTTCAGCCGCTATAAATAAATGAACAATTCATAAGAATTTCAAACCGAATTTGGTATGTATTGTCTTTCTATGCATTGTTAATGTGCGAAATGTCTGAAAATGTGTGTGTGTGTGTGTGTGTTTGGGTGTCTCCCGCTTTCATCTCCAGTCGCGCGGGCTCGAGTGTGAACCTGCCAGCTGATGGAAGACACTCACTCGCGCTTCTAGTCTACATTCCTCAGGTAAAAGCACTGCGTCAATACGGCCCCTGAGGTAAACCACCACACCGGAATACCGAGACAACAAAGAGTACACACACCTGCGAGAATGCCATCCCTTACAGAGCAATAATACAAATGAAAGAGGAAAGAAAGAGAAAAAAAAGAAAAGAAAGAAAAACATCCGCGCAATCACTCGGGACAAACGTGCGAGAAAAGACGAGCGGGCGGCAACAACAGCAAAAACAACACGAGGCAAGTGAGTGATAATCACAGTAATGACCATAATCACTGTGCATCCAAGCAGAGAGAAAATAAAGTTTGAACAAATTATATGCTGGTTAATTTTTTTTTTTTTCCGTTTTCCACCCAGCCAACGCGGAGAATTGAGTTGGCAGCGGCTGAGCGGTTAACAATGATAAATTATCCATACCTGCGATCATATTAACAATAATTACAGCATTAGTGTATTTCGTACTGTGATGAAAGTGGACTGCGTGACCGGAATGCAACGTTCTTCCGTGTAAAGTCGTTTCCCCCCCCTCCTCCTCACGTTCACTCTCTCTCTCTGTCGTCGGCTATTGTTTTCGGCCGCTGCTTTTGGTTGCCGGGGCGCGGTTTACAGGTGGAGCCCAGCTTCTTGCCATCCACAATAAATTGGTCTCCGTTTTCTGACATCCGAGCTTTTGGAAGCATCATTTCTTTGATCTTTTCTGTCTTTGCCAGACTTTTCAGTTCTTTCCACTTTGCCTCGTCACTCTCTCTGTCTCTCTCTCTCTCTCTTTAAACTGTCTGTCCCCGCTCTTTTTCAATCCCATCACTTATCTTTTCTCTTATCGCCTGTCTTATTTATCTCCCAGTTTCATCTCTTTTGCCTTTCTCTCTCGCTACGCCTCAGTAAATTAGCTGTATTGGTGTGTAACATACCATGTCAGTCCTTGGGCTACATCTCAGTAATCACTACAGGCTCTTTGTGGTCTGTGTGTGTGTGTGTATGTGTGTGTGTGAGTGTGTTCAACTTGTATGCCATGTGAATTCCCATGTAGCAGCATGTATACATGTGCCTTTAGGTCATTACTTATCCATGTCTGTCTGTGTGTGTGTGTGTGTGTGTGTGTGTGTGTGTCTGTCTGTCTGTCTGTGTGTCCTTGTTTTTCCAATATGTATGTAGTGTGAAGTCCTATTTCAAAACATGCATACATGTGTCATTAGGTCTTGACTTATCCAGATCTGTGTGTGTGTGTGTGTGTGTGTGTGTGTGTGTGTGTGTGTGTGCAGGCATGCCCATGTATATACATTAGTGCATTCAACAGTGTGCCAGACCAAGTCAACTGTACCATCCGCTGGCACCTGAGTCTCGGCTGACTATACAAACTGCGCAATCCCACGCACATACGATACACTCGCCCACGCTTTCCCACCATCCACACACACACACACACACACACACACACACAGATATTTCCCATACCCCCCCCCCCCCCCCCAACCACCCCCACCACCCTCCCCTTATCTCTCCCTCTCTCCAGCGCACCCTCCCTCTTCTTTTCATCTCCCTCGCTTTTCCTCCATCCACCAGATGGCTGACCCATCTGCTCCCTCTCCCTTTCCCTCGCTCTCCACCTCCGTCTCTTTCCCCCACCGCTCCGCGCGCTTCATGTGGTCGAGATCCAAGTTCTGTACACAGGACCCCTCAGTTCCCGCCGACGCCGCGCGCACACACACACACACACACACACACACACACACACACACAGGGCGGACTCCCTCTCTCCCTCCCTATGTCGGCTCCTATGTGCGTGTGCCCACATTTTGAAGCCATTTCTGAAGATGGCTTCGGGTGCGTTTCTGTATGTGTGTGTGTGTGTGTGTGTGTTTGTATGTGTGCATGTGCGTGTATGTACGTGTACACATCTGCTTAGATAGCCAAATTTGTGTGTGTGTGTGGTGTGTGTGTGTGTGTGCAGTACACCCACC
>NW_027281577.1:0-59172 GCF_046629955.1 Centroberyx affinis | reverse complement strand
GTCACCTCTCTCTCACACACACACACACACACACACCCCTGACCTTGTGCTCCATCACAGTGGCCAAGCCCATATCCTGATGAGAGTGTGGCCCACTAAGCTGGTTCAGCTGCAGGGGGGGAAGGGGAGGGGGAGGGGGAGGGGAGGTGCTGCCCACTGGGACAGGCTCAGCAGATTGGATTGGTCGATGCAAGATGGCAGACTGTCACCTCACCCTAACTAGGTGAACGTAGCCTCAGTGTTGCCCCACAGTTTATGGAATCAATATGTTTCTATCAATTCAAAAAGAAAACTATAGACGGCCCTCAGTAGAGCACATACTCCGCCAACGTCAACATAGATATATATTCCAGTTCCACATGTCAGATTTTCGTCAGATTTTAATAATTTCTTACCAACTCGTTGCACATTTTCATGACTGGAGCTGAAATGGGACATGAGATCTGCCTGGTCAGATTCTTACCACTTTTAAGCATTTTAGCCGATTATCACGACTCCACATGACCAATCAGCTGTTCAGTGGCCAAAAGTTCAGGTGATTGCATTCTTGCATTCTCACTATTTTGAATACACAGCTAATATTCCACAGTGGGATTTACTTTCAGCAGCCAGTGAACATTCTGTGATATCAGAACTAAAAAATCTAAATTTTTGGACCAAAACTCTTAAAATCTGGCATTTCATTTGAGTTTGTTTCAGTGTCTGGCAAACTAATCACACCACACATCAAGGTTCAAATCATTTTTGTTGAAATATTCTTCCAAGCACATGTATGAAGTTAGTGTATTCTCTCTAACCATGTGTCCACACTGCCAGCAACGTGAGGAACACGTTGCTGGTCATCCATTCGTTTTTTTTTTACAGTGAGAAACATCAGCTGATTTTTTGTTTTCTTGTTTATTGGTGCAGAAAACTTGCCCAAGCCAGTTGTTAGTCAAGCAGTGAATCCGCATTTCTGTATTTCTTCACTGGCACCTTATGTTCCACTGGAGTTTACAGTATTTTTTTTTTTTATATTTTGAGCTCTTCGAACACAGAAGCTGGAGACACACACCCAAAAAAAAACTTCTCACACCTTTTTTTCCCTGATATTTTGAGCTCTTGTCATTTCCATGCATGTTTGAGCTCTTAGTTGCCTGTCAGCTTTATTAGGATGTATCTCAAACACAAACACACACACACACACACACACACACACACACACACACACACAATCATTGTTATCAATCATCAGTAAATCATTATCTATTCCAACCTTTTCAGCTCGCAACCCTCAAAACTGAAGCACTGCCTTCTTGCCGCAGCTGTAAACACACAAGATGGTGAACTTTGACACCAAACAATGATTTTTATTTTCATTTTTCAGGCTATTTGACTTGAATAATTATTGGAATAAGCTGCGAATATTCAGTATTTCACAAGAAAAATGAACATTTAAAGGCATCTCTGACAAGGATTGAAGAAATTCCTGTACTCTGCTCTTAATACACACAGATTCTTTCATTTGCTGATGTTTCAGTCCAGATGGACTTTCATCAGAGTATGAAAAATCTCTCACAAAGATAAATCATTTGAATATTCAATTTTCTTAATCTGGGAGAGTCCCAACTCCCAGGTTGCAAACCGTTGATCTGATCTGTACTGATCTGTGTGGCCTAGTTCTGTGTGATAATCACAGTTGGATAATACAGTTGGAGATGTTCAACACAAGCTCAGACAGTCTTCCATTCACTCTTACTAAGTAACCAAGCAACCGGTTTCTTCTTTGTCATTTTCAGCAGGGGTTTAAAACACTTCCTCCCTCTCTTCTCTTTCTCTCTCTCATCTGAGCTGTGACGCTTGTTCCTTCTTGAGCAACAGTAACTTGCATTTGCTGTGTGTGTGTGTATGTGTGTGTGTGTGTGTGTGCAGTGATCAGACTTGATACCTATTTTCCCTCCCAGTTGAAGTGAATCTTCCAAAACCAATTACCGCTGACAGATAACAAACCAAAAGAAGGATGAGATGTCCGAAACCAAAATGTCAAAACCAAAATATCCCACTGTTCTTTTGATTTGATGGGGAAGACATGAGTTTCTCTCTCTCTCTCTCTCTCTCTCTCTCGCTCCCTCTCCTCTTCTCATTTTCTTCGCCGCACCGTCTCTTCACCTCTTCCCTCTCTTCCTATCAAAGATGTGTTCAATCATAGCTACCGTGAAACTCTCCTCTCCGTAGCGCAATATTCCTCCTAAAGGTCACAGCAATTGTCTGGTGGAGTAAAAAAAAGTGAGACGGCTGAAAACAGAAGGAAAAACACTTTTCTTTTGTTTTGACCACAGAACAAAGTGATCCTCTTTGTCTGAAACCTCGGCTTTCGCTTCGTATCCATCTGCAGACAGGCCGCTTCTTTCCTGAGAAGAATCAGATTTGAGTCGCTTGTTGACGTGAAACGATGACAGTAAAATCAAGCGATTGGTTTTAAATCCGCGGCGCTTTGATTGAGCTCCAGGCGCATCATTTATGGATGATTTGTTTGCGCGTTGATTTGCAGGGAATTAACAAGGTAATGGAGGGGAGGCGGAGATTAGCGTAGAGGTCAGAGGAGACGGATTGTGACAGGAAGGTCAGCGGTTCAAACTCCAGGCTGGATGAGAAACTCTGAGTGAGAGAAAGTGAATAAAAAAGCCTTTTCCCTTTCCTCAACCACTGGTGGATGTGTCAATAACTACGTTTACATGGACAGCAATAATCCGACTGTTGTCCTTATTCTAAATAAGACAATATTCTGATTAAGCTGTTTAGATGAGTTATAGAACGATTCCATTCATATTCATATTCATAATCAGCAAAGTCTGATTAACAGGACAAAGGAGAATCACTGGAGACACGGACAGTTACCAGACTTTTCCCCCAGGCCATCAGGCTTCTCAGCCAGCAACATTAATCTCAGTGATCACATTGATCACATGATCACCTCAATGTATGCTCTAGACACTTCCTATGTACATTAAATGTACAACACCATAAATTAATGTACAAATCCATCGGCACTCCTACACTTTATATTCATAATATTTATTACTCTTATTCTTACTGTATTGGCTCTGGAACTGCTGTTAATGTTCTACTACTATGTATATTTTTGCTATTCTTGCCCTTATTTGTGACTCTTTTTAACAATTTAATATTTGATTTTTTTTTTTTTTTAATGCCTACTACGAATACGAATACGAATTTCACTGTTCAGAATGATCTTGTGTTATACTATGCATTTGATAAATAAAAAAAACTATGACTTTGACAGTTTAAGACTTTACTGAAAACTTCCTGGTATCCATTTAAATTCCTGAGCATGGCGACAGTTTCAGGCTCACAACAAAAACGTTTGGACTTCTTTTCTCTGCTGTCAGTCGTCTTTTTCCTCTGTAAACAAGTTCCAACCTCTGGAAGGCCGAGCGAGCGTTGGTGGGATCGCCGCTCCGATCCTCATATAGAGAGTCCTAGTTGGTTGTTTACAGTCTAAAATGCTTCAATAATGAGACTAAAATCAGAATACTCCACATGTCTCAATGTGATTCTGCTTACTCAGACTATGACCTTAGTCAGGTTAAGGTAATTGGAAAATGCTGTTTACATGGCAGTTTCTTATTCAGAGTATTGTCTTAATCGGGTTGATATTTCATGTAAACGTGAGTGCTGAAAAAGAGCATGCATGCTCAGTCAACTTTGGATAACCCATGGATAAATATAGGTTGAGTGTGTGTTGGTGTGTGAGTTGATGGTGAGGATTCTGTGTATTTGCAGAGTCCCTGGAAAACTAAGTGATAAGAAATCATCCTTAGCTCTATTCACACAGGACTAACCTCACCTGGGGACGTCCAGTGGTTTGTAATAACTGCAGTGATCGTTCAGATTTGAATCCTGTGTATCCCACGTCTCACATGTCTGTAAATTGTAAATTAACAATTCCAGCGCGAAATTGCCTCCTGTGTTTTGATGAAGACAGAAGTCCCCTGATAATACTAATCCTGTGTGAATTGAACTGTGGGTAATTTCAACCATAATTTGTTTTTGCCGCATAATTTCTCCTCCTCTACATGTGATATCTATCTTTCTCCTGGTCATGCTGGTGCTTCCGCCTAATGACAAAAATGAAGACAGTATAGTGGAAGGTTTTGATTTCATTTTCAGCTCAAACTTGAACTTCTGCTTTGCTAGATCAGGAAATGGCAAATTGTAAAATCTTGAACTTGTATAACTGCATTCAGAGCTTCAGTGATCTCAGTGAATTTCATGATCCTGTGTGAACGCGTTTCACAAAAGATGGAGGTTGGGAAGTGATTAATTAATTACATGAGGTCCACACATAACACTAGTCCTGTGCAAATAGCAAGGGCTTTAAACCAGGTGTCCACAGCAAATTGGTGTGTGCTGAAGCATGTGTATGTGTGTATGATTAATACAATGAGAATCTAGCATCTGTGTGTGTGTGTTCCTGCATGAATGTAGGCTATGTGTGTGTTTGTGTGTGTGTGTGTGTGTGTGTGTGTGTGTGTGTGTGTGTGTGTCAACAGTACATACCTGTGTAGGTTTGTTTGAGGCTCAGCATGACTGTGCATGAGTTGAGTGTGGCGAAGTGCATTCATGTGTGTTAGTGAGCAGTGAGTGCATGTAGTGCATGAAGTCAAATATATGTGTGTGTGTGTGTGTGTGTGTGTGTGTGCTGAGCAGTTGATTAGTGGTTGTCAACATCAGGGTCAGGATGCTCCAGGGGGGTAAATAAGCTTTTCTGGACACAATTTGTTCACCATTATTTTCCTTTTTCAAGCTGTTTTACTTGCTTCATTATCGGAAGGAATCAACTGTTCATTATTTCACACAAAGAAGCATTCATCATGAAGAAAAACAAGGCAAGAGTAAAGCCCAGCTCGTTTAATGCAGTCCCCCTCTGGGCCAATCAGTAACAAATTGCCTCGTTTTGACCTGTAATTGTCGCGCCCCCTATTGGCTTGTCCATGTACTTTTGAGAGATGTGTCATTTGTTTCATCAAAATGTGACGAGCGGTGTCTGAGCTATCAAACCAACAAACGAACAGATGCATGGGGACTGATCCATAGTCAATAGAAACATAACAACAAATACATTTCAAGTATATCTCAGTTCATTTCAATGAGTTTCACATGCATGTGCACATATAGCCAATGGATAATAATATCAATATTTCTACAATTATTTACAATATTACACCCATCACTGAAATAGCAATTACAACATATTAAATACAAGTAATAGTTTATAAGTATGAAAACATGTAAGCAGTTGTTTTCAAACAACAGTCCACTTATTAATTCACATAGCAAAATACATCAGTGTGGCACAATGCAGTGACATATCAACTCAATTCAAGATTCAAGAAAACTTTATTGTCCATTAGTGCAGGCAATATTGGAAATTTGTTTTTCGCTGGTGCATAGCTCACTTAGAGATACAATACAGTACATATAAGAACACAAGTGCACATAAAAAGACAACACAGTACATGTAGTAAAATCTTATGCAGTTAAAAAGTTGACCAGTTGACCAATTCACTGTGTTAACAATATTCTAAATAGATTTTTTTCATGTTCCATCCATCACCTGTGGGATAAATAAATTCAATCGACCCGTCAGCTTCACCTCCTGACCCCCCCGGGGCGTCCCGACCCCCAGGTTGAGAACCACTGCATTAGTCTACAGCAGAAATGTGGATAGTGTATGACCACCTGCTCAACCCTGGCCAGTGACCCATACCCTCACCCCCCCCACCCCCCCACAACACCCCCCAAAAACCCTCCAGATGGTACGGCTCGTAAAATAAAAGCCTCTGCCTTCCTCCTGAAGGTTTAAAGGTTTACTGCTGCTTCCTGCTTCAGAGAGAGAGAGTGCTCTCTAGATCAAATAATATTTTTGTCGGAGTAGAAGGTGTGTGAGAGTGTGTGTAAATGCTTGTTTTTCTGTGTGCAGGTGTGTGTGTGTGTGTGAGAGCATGTGTGTTTGTGTGTGTGTGTGTGTGTGTGTGTGGCGGGGGGGTGAGAGAGAGGGAGAGAGAGAATCTCTAGATCAAATAATATCTTTGTCCGAGTAGAAGGTGTGAGTGTGTGTTTTTTTGTGTGTGCTTTTATGTGCATGTTTTTGTGTGAGAGTAAGAGTGAGACTGAAAAAAAAAAGCGAGACAATATCTGTGTAGATGTGTGTGTGTGTTTTTCTTTGTGTGTGTGTGTGTGTGTGTGTGTGTTTATGTGTGTGTGTGTGTGTGTGTGTGTGTATCTGTGGGAGTGTGAGTGAGAAAGAAAAGAGAGAGAATCTTTACATCAAATCATATCTTTGTCAGAGTAGAGGGTATTTTGTGTGTGTGTGTTATTTGTGTGTGTGCATTTATGTGTGTTTTTGAGTGTTTATGTGTGTGTGTGTGTGCGTGTGTGCGTGCAAGAAAGAGAGAATCTCTAGATCAAATCATATCTTTGTTGGAGTAGAAGGTTTGAGTGCATGAGCGTTTTCTTTGTGTGTGCATTTATGTGTGTGTTTGTGTGTGTGTGTGTGCAAGAAAGAGAGAATCTCTAGATCAAATAATATCTTTGTTGGAGTGCTGTGTGAGAGTGTGTATGTGTGCATGTATGTTATTTTTCTGAGTGTGTGAGTGTGTTTGCGTGTATCTGTGGGTGTGTATGTGGGCGAGGGTGTTTATCAGTGTGTGTGTGTGAGAGAGAGAAAGAGAGAGAGAGCAAAAAGAAAGCATCTCTAGATCAAATAATATCTTTGTTGGAGTAGAAAGTGTGTGTGTGTGTGTGTGACTGTGTGTGTGTGTGTGTGTGTGTCTCTCTGTGGGTGTGTGAAAGTGTGTGTGAATGTGTGTTTGCATGTTTGTGCATGCCTGTGAACGTGTGTGTGAGAGTGTGTGTACATGTCCATGAAAGTGTGTGTAGGGGGCCTGTGATTATAAGCATTCGTGTGTGTGTGTGTGTGTGTGTGTGCGTGTGTGTGTGTGCTCTCCCTGTGTGGGACTTCATTACCATCCTTGCCGGTTCCCTGTGTGGCCGGGGCCTTGGGGAGCGGCGTGTCGAGCCTTTTAAGGACTCATTAGTCTTCCGTGTTCCTTTGTCTCCTCGTACAAAGTCTAACATGTTCGTCTTTAAACTCAGATAATGGCTCCGTTCCTTTCAGCGCTCCGCCGCAGTTTGATATGCGACCGTTTACATTTCACATTTACAGCATTAAGGCGACTCACAATGAGTCCAACCGGCAGGCAATCAAGCTCAATTATCATAGTTGTAAAAGGAAAAAAAAAAAAAACACCTTCTCTCTACTTCTCTCTCCCTCGCTCTTATGTTATTTCCCAGCATTTCCCTATATGATATATATGTCAGTGGTTCTCAGCCTTTTTCATATCAAGGACCCCTCATTTAGTCCACATTGAGGCCACGGACCCCCCGTTTGATGAGATTTTGTCTCCCGGACCCAAATCTGAGAATATTTTTATTGTTAGATATGATTTTGTCCAGGATTCCATGACTATCTGTATTGTAGGTGGAGAGATAACAGAGAAACTGTGATCAAAATAGTGCTTCTTCTACATTCTATAATTGTTCTTGTAAATGAAATAATGAAGCTTAACAATTGATCAATTTGCCGGGGACCCCCTGGAACGCCCTCAAGGACCCCTGGTGGTCCCCGGACCCCACGTTGAGAACCACTGATATATATATATGATCATTGCAGAGTCACAGGGAATAATTTGTCAGATCTGTCAGGGCAATATGACCTTTGACCTCGTTACTATAGGTGATTTGTAATGTTAATGATCAAAGAATTTATTCTGTCTGATGTTTTTGTGTCTATAGTGCTTTATGCCTTCGCTGCAATTTCACTGGCAAGTTGCCAGTGATGTAGTGGTAAATTGATTTTTATTTTGATTGATCAGGTGTGATCAGGTGTGGATGTATGTATACTCATGACTGTGTGTGTGTGTGTGGGTGTTTATCTACTTATTTTATTTTTTCTGCTCTTATGTGCTTTTATTCTTGTATTTTTATTCTTCTCTTTCGTAACCACTTTCTGTAAAGCACTTTGGTACAAACTTGTTTTGTTTTGTGTAAAGTGCTATATAAATAAACTTGAACTTGAAATTAAAAGGTGGGTGAACTATGACCTTCTCAATCTGTGATCATACTAAGGCATCACAACCACCAATATAAACAAAAATCTGTTATATTTTCTGAAAAGCATTAATTTATTTATTTTTGCCTTAAAATACCATATCCCCACGTAGCTTATATCAGTTGGATGCTACTAATTATAATGTATATTATGAATTTACATGATTAAGTTGTATGTCAGGTGAAAAAAGGTGTGTAAATTCAGCAAATAAAAAGGTGGGTGAACTGAGTTTAGACAGTTCAAAACTGTCTGGAAATACTGTATATAGCTTATGTTAAATATTAAATATATGTGTAAACATTTTTTTCTTGACATTAACCATGATATTTTTGTCTTCCCTTCCCTCCTTCTTTCCCCCAGTGTCGGAGCCAACCCCATCTAGGGCTGAGGCCGTCCTCCAAACAGCGGGTGGGTAAAAGCTCTGAACCTCCGACACGACTTTCTGTTTCTGTTTGGTCTCTCTCTGACCTCCTCTGCTCTGATATCCGCTCTGAAAGCACGGGACGTCCCAGACAACGGACTGAACAAAACATGTCATGAAGTCTGCTCTCTGTCCACAAAACACAGCCTGCTGATAACTTGGCCGGCTCAAAACACCACATGACCGCAAACAACTGTCAGATGTCAGTCTGAATGAGTGTGTATTGCTGCAGCACTGGGCAGGATTTACACAGTGCAACTGTCCTGCTTTTAGCTGCATGTTGTAAACTGCATTGCATTTCATTTTCATGGAACTTATACACAATGTTTTTAGAGATTGGCCCATGAGCTAAATTGACCAACAGGCCAATCTACTAAAAACTCGGTGTATTCCTTTAAGCATTCTATATTGTAGCTTATGTTTGCATTAAAAAAAAGTTTGGTCTTCAAACTCCCAGCCCAAACTAGACCAAAACAGAGCAGAGCGTTAACAAAGAACACAGACCCAGACACCTGATATGAACTCTCACTCCCTGCCAACCACGCTGTGGTGTGTGTGAATGTGTGTGTGTGAGTGTGTGTGTGTGTGTGTGTGTGTGTGTTACCTCATCTTCAAAGAAAGTCAGTAGTTGTCCACTGTCCCCGTTCACCTCCTAGGAATCCATGAGGGCCTCTCTCTCCCCACACACACACACACACACACACACACAAACACACACACACTCCACTCACACAACTGGAGGCCACTGCTTTGATCTCCTCTCTCTCTGTCTGTCTGACTGACAACACCCCCCCCCCCCTTCTCTCTATCCCTCGTCTCTTTCTTGCCCATTCTTCTGCTTTCTGTCTTTCTCGTGATTCAATTCAAGAACCTTTATTGGCACAACGAGATGATTCTTACATCACTAAACCATCTGTTCAACACCAAAACACCTCAACCAGGACTGAACAACAAACAAGCCAATATGTGTATACAGGCTATAAATGGTAGTCAAACTATATCAGAGCATAATAATCTTAACTTGGTTTATTCTCCCTCTTTCTCTCTCTCTCTCTCTCTCTGACACACACACACACACACACACAGCTAATCACAGGCTGTCTGGGAATGCAGCAAAACACTTAAACACATCTTTCATCTCACGCTCTCTGCTAATTCTCTCAGTCAGTCCGGTAGGTTCACTCCACATATTAAACAAACCTGAATGAGTGTGTAATCCCGGGCTTGTGTTTCAGCGAGCGGCCCTATCAGGTCGCTGGGCATGAGGGTGCGGAGGTGTTAGCTTGCAGTTACCTCATCCAGCATCAAAAGCAGAGGAAAGGCACCCCGAGTCGCACACCGATCATTTGAGAAGCATGAGGTCAGCGCTGTATTTTTTCCCCGCATCTCCGGCCAAAAACCCAGGAGGAGCCGCACAGTGGGACGCTACCTGCCCCTGCCCAGGGAGTCAGGAGATGGTTTGTAGTGCAGTTTTCCTGTGAAATAACCCAGTAAACATTTGGAATTGTTGCCGATACGAAGGCCTGGATCAACGTTGAAAAACCCGTGGAAATATAACGCCTCTGCTGCCTCGACCGATCCTGTTTATAATTGAACTGGATGAGAAGAGAGCTGGAAAGAAAGAGAGAAGAAATAGTGATGTAGTGATGAGACAAAGAAACCCCAAGAGGTTCATGAAAACGCCTCGCCACAAAAATCAAGATGAGTAACGTGTTGCGGGTGAATTAGACCAGGGATTCTCAACCTTTTTCATATCAAGAACCCCTAATTTAGTCCACATTAGAGCCAATTTAGACAGTCACCCGTTGAGATTTTGTCTCTCAGACCCAAAGCTGAGAATATTTTTTATTGTCAGATATGATTTTGTCCAGAATTACAAGACTATCTGTATTGTAGGCAGAGAGATAACATAAAAACTTAGATCAAATCAGTCATTCTTCTACATTCTCTAATTGTGTTAACTTCTTGTAAATGAAATAATGGTGAAGTTTAACAATTCATCAATTTGCCGGGGACCCCCTGGAACCCCCTCAAGGACCTCTGGTGGTCCACGGACCCCTATGTTGAGAACCACTGAATTAGACAACAGAAACCAAATGACATCAGGGCTCAGCATGGAGGTGAATAGCACACAAACAACAAAACACATGAATAAAAAGTATAACTATATAGCACCAAAATGATGAGTTCAGATGATGTCCGTAGTCCATAGCTGCTACCT
The DNA here is from genome assembly GCF_046629955.1 of Centroberyx affinis. Classification (NCBI taxonomy): domain Eukaryota; kingdom Metazoa; phylum Chordata; class Actinopteri; order Beryciformes; family Berycidae; genus Centroberyx; species Centroberyx affinis. Next base: position 48,357 of record NW_027281577.1, on the reverse strand, counting down.
GCATCGTTTTGCGAAATTGGGACCAAAATATCTCTCTGATCTCAGTTCAAAACAGTTTCCCTGTTTTAATATAAATTTTTACTGTGTCATAATATCATATTTTGTTCTCTTTTGGGTTCGGCCTGGGACCTTTGTCATGTCATCCCTCTCTCTCTCTCAGTCCTTCCTGTCTGTCTCAACTACAAATAGAAAAGACAAAAAATGCCCCAGAAAATGAGTATTTGTAGCCTGCTAGTTTGCTTCCAGTAGCCAGTCTGGTCAAACAGTGTGGAAATGGAAAATAAAAGTCATAATTTGGGGTTCACCATTCTTATTTCTGCAACAGAGGTTGTGTGTGTGCTTTATTTTTGGGGGGACGCAAGCCAAAAAGGTTGAGAACCATAATCACCTACTGCCAGCCGGACACAGGGAGTGTGTGTGTGTGAAGCAGAAGCTATTTTGATAGACTGTGTGTGTGTGTGTGTGTGTGTGTGTGTGTGTGAAGCAGAAGCTATTTTGATAGACTGTGCGTGTGTGTGTGTGTGTGTGGCTGCTGCAAACTGGACATTTTGGTTGGGACACTAGACCAGAATACAGCCATGACATTTGAAGTGTTATGTAATGTTCTGAACTTTACCGCTTCATGGTAGATGGTGTCGGTAAAGAGGCAGTGGATACAGGACTGTTATTGTTCACCGCTGACTAATGGCTCCATGGCTGTTGGCAAATTCTCCAGGCATTACACTAGAGAAACACAAACCACAACGAGCCCACAGACCTCAAGTCAGCAGAGCAGAGCAGATTCTTCATGGGAAAAGACCATTTTCACACCAATGTTCTGAGTCGATATCACAAGACACCTCTTCGGTTCAGGCAGCGGTGTTTGTCACAGGAGGAAAAATATGAGTAAAGACTTTCACATTAGTGGTCAGTCTTCATGTATTAGCTGATCTTTGCAGTATTATCTGGAGGAACTAGCTTTTACTCTAAAACCCTGATTTACCAAAGCCTTTCATGGGTGCAAAAACTTTTAGCATGTGCAAAAAACAATGATATAACTCCTGATTGGTCAAGCGAATTGTCTTGCACCTATCACAAGTCTTAGTGCTGACTTTGAGCATCACTAAAGGTTTTTGTAAATCTGGGGCCGGTTTCATAAACTTATTTTAAGATCGCTCCAAGCCTTAGGCTGGTCAATTAAGACTGTCTGCTGCATAAATATTAAGACTGACTTATTTTGAGGTAGGAAAAGTTAGCCACCTTCCCCCTGGCAAAGCTTGAGTTAAGAACTTTGTTGCTATGGCAACGAGTCGGCCTAACTGTCAGAGTGGGAAGTTTAAATACTGAGGCTGTTTCATACGAGATGGAAAATCTTTGTTTATTGGAAAGATCCTTAAGAGGAGAGAGAGTCTTTAGAGACAGAAACAACCCATTAGAGATCTACAACAATCAAGAAGTAATGGCTTGACTGTGATTTCCTAGAGAAACCATCCTTATGTCTAAGACTAGGTCTATCTTTATGCAGCTGGCCCCTGGTCTACATGTCTATATGTGTCTATACAACCCGGTCTCACGGCAGTTCGTGAAATAGTCACAAAATTTAATCTATTGATTCGTGTACATGGACACGATTTTTCCATTTTTTTCGTGACAGCACGACTTTCAAACTAATGTATTTAAATTGGAAGTATCTTTCGTGCCTGCAACACATATTTTTCTGTCAGTCAGGACTCAGGAATTAGTGTGACATTGAAATAAAACGGTGGCCAGTAAGGGTGTTGTGGTTGGGGTGGCGGATGGGCCTTCGATGCCGATGACCGGGGTTCAATTACCAGCGTGTTCAAAGTACATTTCAACCGTAAGCCACATTTAAATTTTTAACGAACATTTTTCTTATTTAACCATGACCAAACCATTTCTCCAACCTTAACCAAGTTGTTTTATTTGCCAAAACTTACGTTTTCAAATTCGTGGTGGAGGATTCAGGTTGTGGTGGAGGCACGAAAAAAAGTCGTTTTTAGGTTGTGTTCATTTCACGAAAAAAAATAGAAAAATCGTGTCCATGTACACGAATCAATAGATTAAAATTTCGTGACTATTTCGTGAGACCGTGTTGGTCTATTTTCTAATGTGAGTACGGTGCCACTAGGCTACAAGCTGTATCTGGATCTTGTTATTAACCCACTTGGATGCACTGACCTCGAGATTACAGCCATAATAAGCTGCACTCTAATAAATAAATGAGCTTTGAGGATCTTCAGCTTTAGTGGTTCTCCAAATTGAAGCCATGGGGAGATGCCAAAGGGTTGAACCTTTTTTTTTCAAATGAGGAAACCTAAGGTCGTTATTGGTTCCCTTTGGATCTCAGGATAACCACAAATGAACCCCTAGTTTTTAGAGTGTATAGTATTGCCAGCCACTTTGTGTGTATTTTCTCGTGACCTCTGCCCTTTGCACTGGATGCTTCCAGGACATTTCCAGCGGTCGGTATCTCCGCAGGACGACCCGTTTCCCTCTGGATCGGCAAATCTGCTTCTTGCAACTCTTTCCGCACGGGCCTAATTCCATTTTAATTTCCTAACAGACCTATGCATGCCATCTCAACATTAAAGCCTGCAAGATTATGTTCCAATTTAAACATTGTGTAGTCAGCTTTGTTTTCATTTTATAGTACAAGGTAAACACTTTCTGTTGTGATTATGTCTCCGCTGAAAGAGCTGATCCTCAATCTGTTGTGAGTTATTTTAGGCTGAGTCCGTAGAGGCATTTTGAGCTGATGCAGAGAGCAGACTGAAGAGCAACAGAACCAGGGACGCATTTATTAATTATGTAATTAGATAGTGTAGTTTGTACATTAATTGAAGTAGACTCTTGTGTCTAGGTAAGAACTTTGTGTTTTGCAGTGATGAGTAACTTTTTTTTTGGCACCATATCGAGCTGTTGCCTCCCTCTCCGGTCTTTCCACCAGAGTTTTGTCTTTGTGGTATTACTGTATGATGAGGTGATTTGTTATGTGTTTTTAATGTACCGTCTCTACAAGTCAAAATTTCCCTCACGGAGCAAAAAAAGATTTCAATCCGAGCCGAGTTGAGTTAGCAGCTCATCATATTCCGAGGTCAGCTTGACATGTTGTTTTGACAGCAAAGTGGATTATTGTTTTTCATCTTTAGAGATAAGAACAATACCAGGAAAATGGAATTACTGCTCACACGAGACCAGCATTTCAATAATATCATTTTGAAGATACGAGGAAAATATCTTGATCTGCTCGGATGTGAAAGGCAGTTATTAAACCATGATGGGTTTGATGCCGGTTTTTCCTCTATGCATTTTGATTAAGCCATGTCCGATAATATTTAATCCTTTCATGATAATTTGCAGTAGTTGATAGTCACAACTGGTGTTACTTATGTTGTCATTCTAGACTTTTACAATAATCAAAACGAGGAGTAACTAACCTAGATGGCAAATGATAAAGGATAGAATCAGCAATATTTGTATTTTCTGCAAACTTTCTTACAGCAGACAGATGGCATGATGAGTGAAGTTACCAACAGCTGGTTGTTCGTCCCTGAAGCTCTGATCTGTGAGGAAATATTACTATAGTTAGTGTATGAAACATAGTCAATCCAACATAGTCTCAGACCGATATCAAAATAACACAACGGGTTATAAATACACTCTACAGTCACTCACCAGCAGTGTGGCCTGATTCGTTCATGACCTGATTCATGGTGAGTGACGATGTCACATGCTCCACAAGTTTTTTTTCAAACTAGGTCTTTGGCCCTTGTCCAGAAATTACATAAACTTTGACCTGGTTTGCTAACAAAGTCACAGTCTGTGAAAGCTTGTGGTTAACACACAGATAGCTGCAGTGTTCCTGTACTGTACCTCTCCAGTTGTTGGAGCAGTGCAAAAAATATCCATCTTAACACATTTTTTAGTCTTAAAATCTTATTTTTCTTAAACAAGTGAGAGTCTGACATTGGGCTGAGATAGTTTCTCTGGTTTCCAATGCAAATCAACTTGTTTCAAGATTTTCAGTCTTTTTCTTGATACTAGTGGAGTGATTCACCGCATTTCAAGATACTGTCACTTGTTTCAAGAAGATTCTCACAACAGATGAAACTGCATTGGGAATAAGGGAAATGATCTCACCCTATTGGCAGATTTTTTCAATTGGTTTAAGGAAAACACAATTTTAAGATGCAATTCTAGACTAAGGCTTCAATTTCAAATCGCTGCTCATATCAGATTTTTTGTATGACTGTTCATATCTATTATAGGATGTAGCCCAGATCTGATACCAGTATTAACTGACAGCGATGTCGAAAAGATATGTGTGTGCAGAGTAACAATAACAAAAGACGTCACATCTGTTTTCATACCTATGCTTCTCCCGGATGTTTCAAACACATTTCAGTTATAGTATGCGCCTTTGAGTTTTGATTGAATTGAGGCGTCTCCTCAAATACCAATCAAGTCAGCTATTTGGCTTTTTTTCCCATAGTTGTGTCTTGTTGTCCTCCATGCTAACTCTGGCTTTACAAGATTTACTTGTTGTCATGGCAACATTGACAAATTCCGATTTGACTGTTTAATACAAGTTGCATGTAGGTCACACGCCTGGGGATCGATTCTGTACCACATATCCATGTAGTCCAGGTCAGAATTGATGCTGTTTTTTTGTCATTCACACAGATTAGAAAACATCGAATCTGAGTCAAATGCGAGGTAAATATCCCAAATAATTGGGAAACTTGCAGTGTGAATGTAGCCTATGGTACACATTTTGGGATTTTAAGATGGACTTCTTTTGCAGTGTGTGTACACCTTTACCTAATCTGTGCTGACAGTGGCTGTCCGCTTCTTTAGGAGATGGTTGTTGTTATGTAAGGTGAAGAGCCTTCATACTGAAAGGTCCAGATACCTGTCTAACACTGGTCCAGATACCTGTCTAACACTGGTCCAGATACCTGTCTAACACTGTACACTGGAGACTCTGCTCAGCTTCCAAACATTCTTATACAACACCTGTCTGTCTTCTACAGCAAGACACTCTAAAAACTACGGGTTCTTCAGGGGGGAAGAAATAGTTAGCATGAGCAGCGATAGCACCATTCAGATTCAGATTTATTATCATATAACTACATATGCACATACAAGGAATTTAGCTTGGTAAGTTGGTGCGGTGCAAATAGCAGACAGACAAAAACAAAACAATAACAATAAAATGGCATCCAGTGCACTATTCAGACACAAGCAACAGACAATAAGCATATATTCAAGCAGTGCAATTAGCAGTTAAAAATGAGAATAGCACCAGAAAATATGAATGTAAATATAAAAATATCAAAATGTACAAAACAACCAATTAAATAGATTTAACACCATTATATACATATATACAGTATAGTTTCCACATAAGAGTCAGTGGGAGACTAGGGACAGACAAAGAAAAGAAACTACGGAAACTCACATATAATCAACAGAAAACCCAAGGAAAAAGACATCACAGTCCCGCCCACACTGTTTGATTGACAGGTGATCTCTGGGAAGTGCAGTGCAGAAACACCACAGCAATGAGCGCTGAGCAACAAAGATGTCACCAAAATCAGGAAAACAAGAATTTTTCAGATTATTACCACTTTAATTAAACATAGTGTGTGTGTGTGTGTGTGTGCCTGCCTGTGTACAAGAGAACTCTATTTGACCTTGCAGGAGTAATCATTCTGATCAGGTTGAAGATGAGAGATCAATAGGATATGGTCAAAGGGCACGGGTGTCAGCAGGGAAATGCGGCTGAGCGGGTCACCTTCAGTTCGCTCCAACCTCTGCTATTAAGATAATAAAGCGTTTTTTCCTGAGATGTCATAAGACCGTATTGTCGCTCTCCCAGGTGTCATTCTCTGTCAGCAGAGAGTAGGTTCTTGGGTGGTTGTGAGATGTCAAAGGTCAGAGGTCACAGACAGTAGCACCGCTTCGAGGTCCAAGTCCCCAAAGCAATTATCTTATGACTGGAGAGTCAGAAGTGTTGAGCTGGACAGAGGGTATTCTAGGCCAGGGAAAAGGGTTTTTGTAAGGGTGGGTGTCGGATGCCTTTCCTTTTGTTTTCTCTCTCTCTGACTCTCTCTCTCTTAAAGGAGTAGTTCCCCCATAAATGACAGTGACCCACATGTCAGTCAAAACACTGGTGAGGTTTGTATGTCCACATAACACACAGTGAGTTAGCTAGCATAGCTCTATGTCAGGCCACATCCACACTAATAGGTTTTCATTTTAAAACGTATAACTGTTGCTACATTTACACCTAGCGTCCACACTACCCCACTGCTGACCCCGTTTTAGTTCGAAAACTCCGGGATTGTGTTTTTTTTTTTTAAAACAAACGACATCAGCCTTGACTACCAGTGGTTAATTCAACATGGATAACGAATTACAGGCGTTGCTGACCTTGTTGTCTATGCTAGCAGCTGTTGTGCAGTTAAATTCTGCATTTTATAATGCTACTACTGCCTACATGCGCAGGAGGCAAGCTATTATTTGAGCGACAATTCCCGTGTCCAGTGGTGTTATCAGCCCTACATGGAGCGCCAGTTTTCACCATTGCTGTTCTTCCTCTGTAGTATTTTCTGCAACTAAGCAACCAACCGCAGAGTAGACAATCTGCTTCCTGTTTACACCGGCACGCACATGCCCAGTGTACGTGAACGGTCATGTGATATGCGCTTTCAGGCGTGTTAGTATGGACGGAGATTATTTCTGAAACACTCGTGTGGACGGAGATCTAAAACGTATTAGTGTGGATGTGGCCTCAGCCTTCTCCAAAACAACTGAAGTGAACGGGAACCGACTTCCACGAGACAAAAGACAAAAAAAATGACCATAAAATTACTCCAAATCCCAAAGTAATCCAAGTGTTCTGAAGCCAAACGATTGCACTGAGAGTCCAAAACACCGATATTTACTCCAGTATGTAGCGCAAGTCTTTTCTAACACTGTTTTTTAGAAAGTGTTGCATGCTCACGCTCCGCTCAACGTGAACACACAACCTGTTCCCACGTCCATGTTCTCCACGACACAAAAAGTGAGAAAGAGGCACCGTCCGTCGGCACCAGACTCCACACTTTCCTCTAATGCAGTGCTAATGGATTTGGCAGCACTTCACCTTCAAGCTGTGTGTGGACAACCTGCCAGTTAGTTTTGGTTACTGAGGAGAGGAGAAGAGCTGCAGTGTGAAAAATAACAACGCAGCTTTTGACTCTCAGATTCTCCTCATAACTCCTGTAAACCACCCTGAGCAAATGACCTTTAGCACAGTCTGTTCTTTCTTCCCGATTAGTCTCTGCAGCAGCCCATAAATGTTTAATTGAACTTGGCCTGGGCCTTTATTAATAACTAATAAGGATAAGTGGCACGGAGAATAGCAGTTCGCTGGCAGTGCAGTGCCGCTACACAGGGTCAAAAAGGTCTGAGACAAAATGTCCGCTCCCAAAGCAGTCGGCCATGCGATCAAGAGCAAAATGGACTAGTTACGCCGGCTTTATCCAAGGGGCTTTTAATAAATTCTACCGGTCATTAGGTGCCTGTTGGTTTCGGGAATATTTACGCCAGGATGGTCTGGTACAACTCCATGTAATGGCTCATGTAGGCTGCTTCCAATATGAGGATGTACAGTAAAGGGGGGCTGAATTCAGAATTTGTGAAATATGAGTTGATCTCTTGATCCTCTGGCTAGATAATACAAACGGCTCACAACCTCCAGGATTTAATCGGCCAAATCCCTCTTTTTTTTTCCTAATATGGTTTAAGAGGATTTCCTCTTTACATTATGATGCCATTGGACAGAGTCGTCTCCTGAGAAGAGCTTTGTTTCTTTTTTTTTTTTTTCTCTCAGCATCATATGTTTGACTATCATTTAGTGGAAATCGGTTCTCCCTCTGTCGATGCAAGCTTACACACAGAAACACACGCTCCATAACTCAACTTGACACATAAGGGTATATGCATGCACACACTCAAACACACACACACACACACACACACACCTATACACACACACACACACACACATACTCACACCTATACTTCTAGCTTGCCACCAAAGGAGACTAAATACAACAGCTAGCATGGCACCATCAAAACGGCCTTTCTCATTGATTTCCTGTGTCTGTGTCACAGAGAAACCGGTTGGCTAATAGGACTGAGTTATGCAACAGCATGCAGCTGTAGGCTTTTACCCATAAATCCCTGCCAGCGCTCAACTTGAGGAGATTAAAGTTGAATGAATGCCCACCCTGACAGCGGCTCATGGAAGTGGGTGCTGCAGGGTCATTTTCACTCATTTGCACTCCGCTGGAAAAGAGAATGTAGACTTGAAACTCGACTTTCCTTTTGCTCTGAACTAACAGATTTGATATGGATTTAAGGCCTAATCTGAGGTTTTAAAAAATATCGTTGTTCAATTTAGTCAAATACAAATATAGTCAAGTTGTATTCAGTAACAAGCAACTCAATCTACTCAATCCAAGGCATGAGTCTATGTAATTCGTATATTCCAGTGACACAAAGGCACATGTGAAACACTATCATCCTTATCATTGTCAAAGTCTTTATTGTACAAACAATGGAAAATGAAGTAGCTGGCTCAGAGTGATTGCTTTCACTGGAAAAGGAGACAGAACTATCTCTCTGTTATTTAAGATGTACAAAAATGCATAAATAACAAATAATCAGAATAAAGTATTTGAGAAGATTGTTTTGTATTTCTCGTGCCGCAGTGTAAATTAACTTTTCTCCGTGACTTTAATTTGGGAAAACTCGAGAGTCGCGGATGCTAATCACAAGAGAACTGAATCAACAGTCTGTAAAATCACTTGTGTTTGCTCTCCATAATTCCTCAACACAAACACAGAGGAGCTATTTGTTTATTGTATCTTCGCCATTCTTTCCAGTGCTGGGACAAACACAGTTAATTATATGCTTGGTTAGGTGAGCTCGCCCTGTTTTCTTAATCCAGTTATTTTTCTGCATGAGGGGACTATATGACTTTGTGGAGGAACACCCAGAGATCCGACTGTTGCGGGGCTCTTTGTTCAGCGCCGGGTCGACTTCCGACTTGCAAAGGGAAGCACTTTATTCTGCTCTGTCGGCTCTTTCTTTATTTAAAGCTTCAACTTTAATTAGCCTATGTGCCGCCCACATTCAGGTCCACATTAAACGCAGATGACGGCCATTACTCTCGGCCAAGGCACCTGTCCTGCCGTAATAAATTTGGATTTTTTATTAGCGTCATTATTTTTCCAAGTGGCGTCAGTTAAAGTTTGCTCTAGCAACAATGCCCACAGCTCAGCAGGTTTCCGCTTGGCTGCTGTTTTATGCCAAAGATTTATTTATTTTACCTTGTTTAATCAGTTGTGATGAGACAGACTTTGGCCGAGATAGAAACAACCCTCGTTCAGTAGTGTGTGTGTGTGTGTGTGGGACAAACATGGGTCATATAGTGTTACCTTTATCAGTCATAGACTTTTCATTTTGTATTGAAGTTTCTAATGTATTCCTTCATAAATTGGTTTATTTTCCAAGACTGTGAATATTGAGTATGTAGCCTAGAGGTCAGACAGGCAGGTTCGAATCCCAGCTGGGAAAATCTGAGTGGGAAAAGTAACAACAATAGAGAGCCTAAGTCCCTCCCCTTCCGCTGTCCCCCATGGGACCTTATTTCGGAAAAAATATGTACAGTAGTCAATGGCAAGAGACAAATAAGTGTTTGATCCCGTTTGAATTGTGCCATGTTTTGTCAATTTAAAAGATAATTTTGCAAGTCAAGAAAGTGGCAGTTTGTCATAAAACAGTAAAGTAACGTTTAGTTTTGTGTGAAACCGCTCAGTGAACTGCATCTCTCGTCTTGCACAATATACGTCACCAACACACCAACATGGAAGGAAACATAGGAAACACACAGGCACGGCGTTAACGTTAGCCCCCACTGTACTAAAACTATCCTAAAGCAGTTTAAATCCGTTCTTACTGTCTACCTTCCAGGTTGTGTATAATACTACTGCTATCTGAGAGGGACTGAGCTTCAGGCTCTGGGCAGCTTGTGGAGAGAGAAAGTTATGACGTCACTTACGCCACTTTTGGGTGTGTCGTCTTTCTAATTACGTATTTTCACAGTCTGATACTTCAACAGTTTTACGACAAACTGTGACTTTCTTGACTTGCAAAATTATCTTTTAAATTGACAAAACATCATATGTGTAATTCATGGCACAATTCAAACAGGATCAAACAATTATTTGTCTCTTGTCGTTGACTACCGTACATATTTTTTCATAAATAAGGTCCCATGGTGGACAGCGGATGGGGAGGGACTTAGCTCTCTATTGTTGTTACTTTTCCCACTCAGATTTTCCCAGCTGGGATTCGAACCTGCCTGTCTGACCTCTAGGCTACAGCAGTTACCCCACATACTCAATATTCACAGTCTTGGAAAATAAACCAATTTATGAAGGAATACACTACTCAGCTCCCATTGTGGATGTGAAGCAGGTTGTTTCTGAAAAAGAGCAGCCATGCTCAAATCAGCTTTCCTTGGATAAATGAAGGTTTAAAGCAGTGTTTCTCAACCCAGTCCTCAAAAATCCCCCGTCCTGCCACTTTTAGCTCCAACTCTATTCTTGTACAGCTGATTCAATTAAGGTGTCATGAGAATGTGTGGCCCTTAATTGATCAGGTGTAGAGTTGGAGCTAAAAGTGGCAGGACAAGGGGATTCTTGAGGACTGGGTGGGGAAACACCGGTTTTAAGAGCCAAAAAATGTGGTGCCAGAGACTTAAAGAGCAAATCAACACAAAATCACAAAGGGCAGAAAATAGCTGTTGCACTGCTGTCTATGGGATGCAACTTTCAAGCATGTTGCACTTCTGGCCACACCCCAATAGAATGATGTCAAAGCAGGTGTTTTGCATCAGCTGTCAAAGGCAAAATACCTGCTTTGACATCGCTGATTTTCTGATTTTCTATGTGATTTAGTGTTTATTTTGCTTTTTAAGTTCTATCCATGTTGCTGCAATTCCTACTAGCTGCCAACAGAGGTTGACAAAAGTCACAGATTACTTAATGCCCCTTTAAAAAACAATGGATGCTCTTACAATGTGTAGGAATCTATTCAATGCGAATGTAAAAAGTAATGGAACCTTTCTTCTCTTTTCAGCCGACCATTTTTGGGAAGTTAACCAATGAGAGAGCGCTGTACGACAACAGACGGGTGAGTCACCTCCACATGAACTGTCTTCTAACTGGATGATGACATTCACCACAAAGTCGGGGCGTTTACGGTTAGGGTGCCGGGGGATGGGGAGGTGAATTTTAACTGAAAAAAGAGCAGCTAATGGGGATTTCAATAAACTTAAAATTCCTGAGGATAAAAACCTCCAAAAGCAGCAACAGATGTCTTTGTTACTGTGTGTGTGTTGTTGTCATCACAGCTGATTCCCCCCTCGAAACATGTTGCAATGGGAGTTCTCATAACTTCAGTGCATTTTGATAGAATATCCTCTTTCAGCACCATTCAAGCATTTCCCTGCATGACAGATGGAGAAAAATCTTGTCTCTTTGTCGATGACACCACGTTTTGATGCAACACAAAGACTTCCACGGTCTCTCTGTTGTGGTGAAATGCAAATGACAATGGCAGACGCCGCAGAAAGCCAATTAATCGGCAACAAAGGAAATTATTAAGATGCCCGGTCGCTCGCCTGGCTAGATCTATCGGAGGAGGGGAGTCGGTGGTGAGCCTCTGCCAACTGGCACATGACTTATTTAATTACTTAGCCCAGAGGCACTGGATGGAGCCGGGCAGATTTATGGATGGGTCCATTCCCCATTTATGAGAAAACAATAAAAGCGTCCCTTTATGCCCCATCTCCAAAGCCCCCTTGGGCCCTGTGACCATTAAGCAGGTTCTCCCTTCTCCGTCTAAAGGCCTGCGCTGTTTTCAGACCGGCCTCGGAAACGGACTGCAGCAGGTGGGGTGGGCGGCCCAGTGTTGATTCACAGGTACAGTGTGTGTTGTGAGAACCTAATCCTGAAAAAAAATCTTTTAAACCCTTTGAGATTGAGAACAGTCAAAGCTGGTCCAGAGCCAGATTATTGATGTTCGGTGGCATTTGCGGCGGTGGAATGAGTCCAACTATTTAAACTCCTCAGAGGAACAAAGATCGGCTCTTCGGCACTCGTTCAGGTTTATGTTGTTTATGTCAGGAACGACGTGAACACTAAAACCTCTGTTGACACAAGTCCCACAGATAAATCGTTCTTTATAGGGTTAGACCGATATGAGAAACCTGCCTCACCCTGCATTAATGAGCTTCTAAGCCACATAAGAATTTCATTAGCATGGGTTTTAGTGTCGCATGGTGGTGTAAATGCTGTTTCAGAGGCTTTTCCATGCTGCAGAAGAGACAACATTTGTGATTTTTGGCATTAAATGAAATCAAATGAAATCAAACTGAATATTGGCACAAAATATCAGTAATCGGCAACTTCAAAAACCCATATTGTTCAAACCCTGGTTCTTAACCTGGGTGTTGTTGACCCCCCAGGGAATTGTGAAATTTTGTAAGGGTCGTGGCAGGATGTATGGAACATGAAAAACTGTGAAAAAATAAAATGACTATGTCCCTAATCTTTGCAATACATGCTGTCTTGTTAAATAATGAGCGCAAATCAGCCTGTACACTAATTAATTAACTGAAATAGCCAAAAAAAAAAGAGGTGAGAAATCCCTGTCACGGTTCACCATACACGCTCCTGCCAGGCGGTCACGAGTAGGAATCTCTTTGTTTTCAGGATTCATTGGGCTAAAAACATTGAGAACCACTGACTTAGATAATGTCCAGCTTTCTGTCCAGTTGTTGAGGGCTCATTTCCCTTTCTGAAGAGCTGAGAGGTTAGGTAAGGTTTCCTCTTCTCCTCTGGATGGAAGTGTGAAGGCACAGGTGGGACGGGGGGCGGGTGCTAGCCGAGGATTATGCTAACGCTATGCCTGCTGAACAATAGCGCTCTCACCGGGACTGGCTGCCAGAGAAGGCAGACGCCATGATATCACCACAACCGGCTTAACTCCCATGCGTCAGGGGCTTTGTGGGATTAATCCAATAATAAAGCCAAAGTTGCACCCAAATCCTAATTGATTTTTTTTTCACCCTTATGGACATTGTTCTCGCTATTGTACGGTGGATAAATCCAACACGCACCTGCGTCTGACTCCGATCATGAACCCGTGTCAGTGAACTGGAAAGTGTAACTCAGGTGAAGCACACTGATGTTTTCTCTCATAAGAATACATTTGTTTCCGTATTTTGTCCTCATTTTAACAGTATGGCTTTGTTGTTAGCATTGTAGAACTGGATGAAAGCAGAATGAGACTGTCCTCAGAAACTTCCTGATGTTGATGATTGCAGAGACAAATTCTCTTGTCACGGTCATATTGAGCATGGCGGATTGTTTCTCATGTTAATGCCATATACTGTATGTGTTACTAATTCTGCTCAAATATGTCTTGCAAGTCCCTGAAATGCTGACGGACAGAACATACAATCCCTGTCTATTAGCTCTAATATGATGATGATGAAAAACTAAAACAACCTTTACTCCTCTCCGTACTTATTTCTTTTCTTAGCACAGCAATCTTTCGGTACATGATCGTTTTGGAGCCACTGAAATATTGTCAGGGCATCATTGCTCTGACCCTTCCACAACTCAGTTTTGATTGCTTTTGTTGTGTTTGTGATCTAGGAACTGAAGCTCATTCTACTGTTGCACTCACTGTAAGTCGCTCTGGACCATCGGCTGAATGTGTAAAATAAAAAGATGCCTCCGTGATTCATTTGCATTTAGTTGCATCTAGAGTCTGAACGTATCTGTTTTGTATCTACTGAGAGGAAGTCATCATATCACAACCTAGCCTAACCAATAAGTCTTTGATGTGACCTCTATGTCTGCCTTAAATTTGATGACAGATAATTTGCTGCAGTCATTTGTCGATAGTTATGTGGCTCTTTGATTTCAGTAATAAAAACCCCCCCAGCATCAAATGGCTTATAACTGATTGGGAACCTTTGAGCATTACTGGGGCTGGATTTCCCATGGCAATGAAGACGGATGCCAACTGAGGGGCAAATAGTGTGAATTTTAATGATGGTGTGGTCTTCAGTAGTGGGGAGAGCGTCTCCTTTCATACCAATTAGGATCCTCTACTATTAGCTTTAGTGACACTTGTTTGAGAGACTTGTCCTGAACAGTTCTGACATATTTACAATGCTGTGTAACAATCGCATAATTTCTACATCTGTTATCTGTGTGTATGTGTGTGGGTGCAAATGTTTATGTGTGAACATGTGTCTCTGTATGTGTGTGTGTGTAAGAAACAAACAGGAAAAAGATTGTGTTTACATATTTTGTGTGTTTCAGATATAGAAGACAGGGATAGAGAGTGTGAATGCAAGCGTATGTGTGTGTGTGCATGTGCTTGTTTTTTATCCGTATGCCTCATACTGTAGGAATAACTCAGAATAGCTATTGTGGTTTTTCACCAGAATTTCAATTCAGGCATTTAGCTGACCCTCGTATGAGCAGGTAGGAGGACAACGTCTTGCTCAAGGACATTTTGGCTGTCGATGTTACTGAAATTTTACTAGTACAAGTACAAGTAAAATTACTGGTGTAAAAATCTACTGTAGTAAAAGTAAAAAGTGTAATTTAAAACGTCCTCAGAGTAAAAGTTCCTGAGTTCCTTTTTTAGAAAAGAGAACGTTGATAGCTGTGATCTTTTCCATGTGATTCTAAAAGGATTGGAAAATTTAGAAATGACAAAATAAAATGCAGAAACAAAGTAAAGCCAGATTACTCTTCTCTTCTTTATTTATGGAGAGTCACAAAATGTGTTCTCTGTAATGGATCTGATTTAAAATGTAGCAAAGAACAATACTTAAGCAGAAAATGTACTTAACTAAAAGTAAAACTACTGACTTTAAAAATACATAAATAAGCTACTCAGTTACAGTAACTGGAGTAAATGTAATGAGTTACTTCCACCGTTGCAGGGGATCGAACCTGCAACTTTCCCGTTACAGGACGGTCTCACCCTGCTGCCCATGTATGTTAATGCATGCGTGTTCTCACTCCCGTTTCATTTTTTGTGGCTGCAGTGTGCTAGACCGCCATTACCTTTTGATTAATGAACGCCACAGACACAGACCGCCCATTACATAACACCAAACCACGCAGAGAATGGCATGCTGAGTACTTAGCACTTGAACGAGTTGTGTTAACTCCAAAATCCAGGCTGGTTGCATAAGCCGATATATATATATATAAGGACAACTGGTTACATAAACGTGTTTCTCAAAGAAGCTAGAAGCCAAAGTATGTTCCTTCTGAGGCTTCCAGGGCCGTGATCTTTCTCCAACATCAGCAGCCCACCGCTGGGAGAGTGGAAGCCAGCCAAAAACCAGAGTGCTGCACTTTTCTACCTCGCCCATATTTGTGTCTGCGTAACAAAGCTGGCAGCAAGGGCCGGCCAAGAACACTCACTGTATCAAACACCAGTAACCGTTAGAGAAAGCGATGTGCCCGAGACGCCGGGCTTCATCGTGCCGCCGTAGAAACCACCACAAAGTCAATCTCACGGTTATAAGAAACTATAAGATTGCTTCATTCATTAAGCTTTGACACTGCCTGTGTTTACATGCGGCCTAATAAACCAGTAACGAGGCTAATTCACCCTTTATTCCAAATGTCATGACCTCATATAAACACCTCAGGCAGACTAGTGCCGTCTAACTGGATCCAATCAGATTGAAAACGCTCTCACTTTCCCTGTATCATGGTGAATTTAATTAACTGTATTTAACTTGATTGCTTTTAATGTATTTTGTTATCTATATAGCATCTCTCTCTCTGCTGATTTCTGATGTCATTTGGTTTCTGTGGTGGAAAAAGTTCTCAAATCAAGTAAAAGTAGCAATACCATAATGGGAAAAATCCTTCATTAAAAGTAAAAATTCTGCATTCAAGTGTTTACTTAAGTAAAAGTATTGAAGTATTAGCAGTAAAATGTACTGAAGTATCAAAAGTAAAAGTCCTCATTCTGTCAGAGAGTTAAATTATTGAAGCATTAACCTGTCAGAAGTATTTTAATGTTGTTGGTCTAACTGCTCCATATACTGTTGGGGAGTTTAAACTCTAACAATGCAACATATTTTATGAGCTTATCGTATGTTTTGCATGTAAAACCTTATTCTGCAAAGTAACTAGTAACTCCAACCGGCAGATAAATGTGGTGGAGGAAAAAGTACAAGATTTCCCTCTGAAATATAGTGAGAGTCTCACAAAATGGAAATACACAAGTACAGTACTTGAGCAAATGTACTCAGTTACTTTCCACCTCTGTTTGGTTTCTGTGTGCAGTCGACCTGTTCCTCTCTTTATCTTGTTGATTTTTTTTCTCTTTTATCTTCTGGTGAGACGTTTACAGCCGTATTAGTTAGTTATAGGTGAACCGCACTGACAACACAGCTGCCTACACACACTCTCCAGAGTGCAAACAGTTGACACTCCAATGACATTTCAGTCAGGCCGGACATTTAATCCTGTTAGAGCCTGCATGTGATATATGCCATTTGGTGGACGGCTTTATCCACAGCATCTTACAGAACCATGAGTACATACATTTTTAGCATGGATGGTCCCAGTGGGAATTCCTAACCCTGGTAGTGTTGGTGCCATGCTGCACAGGGCCGCACAGCCCCGCAGTTCCCTCCAATGAATTACTCATATAAATTACTGCTTTATTAACAGAATCATGTCTGGGAACTTGCTGCATTTCTCAGTCACTGAGGCACTGAAAATTAAACCCCAAAGTATTTGTGTGATCTTCAAAATTCAAATAATAGAGTTTAGCTTGTTCCATGTACCAGCAAACATTTTGGTGTGGAATAGGTAGTTGCTACCATGGCCTGCGGCAAATTGAAAAACTGTAAATATCACACAAAAATGAAAGTAGTCCCAAAATAAAGACCCAAATAAAGATATCAGTTCAAAACAGTTTCCAAAACTGCTTTAATATGAATTTTATATTGTTTTTATATAATATCATATTGTGAAAATGTTCCTCATCCTGCACATGGCTAGAAGTGAAATGCTTGCTGGTGTCTTTAACATGATGCATGTCTCTTTACCACAACAAGTCATCTTTGTAGTCAAGTCATCAAAAGTGTTTTTTCCCTTTTTCTGTCAGTCCAAGCCAGACTCTGTTTACTGACAATCTGCCATCAATCAAGTCAAGACGGACCATGAACTGGTTGCACAACCCTGCACTGCTGCCTCTAAGCCTCGTGTGTGATCTCTGGTAACCTTTTGTTTCCGTCAGTGCCAGACTGGACACTGTCAAACAGGAATGCCTTCAGTGTTATGTAACGTTGTCAAAGCAGGCTGGTATCTCTTTACTCACACACACACACACACACACACAGATAAACACTGAGCCACAGGGATGAAATTAGCACGCTAGCTAGCTGTGGGAATATCGGGTGCATGTGTTTGGAAGTGTTTATGTTTACCGGTTAGCTAAGGAAAGGGGCTGCTGGTCTTGTGATTATTAGTCATGGGCCGGAGACCAGCCTCTAGCACGGCTTGTACTCTTTTATGTGTGTGTGTAACTCTGTCTGTGTGTGTGTGTGTCTGTGTGTGTGTGTGTGTGTTTGTGTTCCTGCTCTGCTCATTTGATACCTCCTATTCAATGACACGCTGTATAATCCTTCACATGCCCGTTCTCTGAACTAAGGAAAGGAAGTGTTCTACATTTTATGAGCACACACACACACACAAACACACATGCGCATGCTCACAATCACAGGCTCCCACACACACTTTCATGCACAAAAGCAGACGTGTCTATTAGCATCATTTGTATTTTCAGCCTCAGTTGTTTTTCAAAGTGAATAATCACCTCCTGATGTCAAAATGACTTTGGCTCTTCCTGGAAATGTCAATTTTCTCAGCTGAATATGGCAGCATCGCATTCACAATAGTTTATCTTTGCCACTGGAAATCTTAATCGAGCTCACTGATGATAGTTTACTAGTCAATTAAGGATTTCATGAGGAAATTCGCTCTTTGAATGGTGGAGAACATCATGCCTAAATGCCAAAATATGGTGGAAAATGTAAACCTTCATAGTTTTGTTTATTAAATATACACCTCAAATGGAAAAAGCCTCAAACCACAGTAAACAAGAAACAACAAGATAGTCAGTTACTTTCTGTAAAGTCTTCTAATTGTCCTCAGCTATCTCCCACAAACAAACTATTGCCACCAAGTCGTTGCCCAGTAAAGATGAATAGAGGGATCTTCCTGTGTGAATGTTTGTTTTTTGACTTAAAGGAGGCTGCTTTGATGAGAAGCTGAAGGTGGTTCTGGATGGGCAGCTTGGCCTTGACGCCTCCAGTTCCTTCCACTTCACTTCCTGGTCTGGGAAAACAAAGGCCAAGTTCCATCCTCACCCATGACCTTTAGTCTTATCTTGGACCAGCCATCTGCAGATGGCACACTCTGATACCAGTGAAGGACTACCTGAATATTGTGGTTCTAAAGGAATCGTTCGGTATTTTGAACCCTGAGCCCAAATAACATGTTTTCCATCATGATCCCTGTTAGTAGAAACCAGAACTTCGCTAGCTCCCTGCTCCGCCCGTCCCATAACACCGGGCGCCCCCTCCTACTCTACTGCAATAGAAACCTAGAGGCATATGCCACAGTCTTTGAACTATGATCTTGAAAAAAATGTAAAAGTAGCAGCGCCTGGAGGGAATTAAACAGCCTCTTAGAGTTTCCCGGTGAGAAATGTTAACTTTAGCCACAACCTCCATTTTGGAATGGGCTCCTCATCCTCGTCCAGTTGCTAACTTTCTCTTGTTTATTTTTTATTTTCAACAACGTTATCCACTTTGTTACTTCAGGTTAGCTAGCTAAGGCTAATTAGATACAGTAGTTGGATAACAACCTTGTGCCCTTTCAGCTCTTGCTCTCTCTGTTACTCTCCATGCTCACTGCTGCACAAAAAAACCTCCTGATGGTCTCTCTCTGGACACACAACACGCACAACACTACCTGTGCAATGCGGACTCAGCCATATAATCTGGGTTTTTGCCAGTGTTAGTTTTAGCTAGTATGCTACATGCTAATTATGGGATGACTGAAAACTCAGCACCCAGACCCAGTTTCCTGTCAGCTTTAACCCCAGTATTGGCAGAGCAGAGGTCTGTACCACAGGAGTTGCCATATAGCCTAAATAACACGCCTGACACACTCACCCAGCAGTAATTCCCCTCCATTCATACCGACTTCCTGCTTGACACAGGGTCCAAATTGCTCCCCCCCCCCCCTCACCAAATTCAGTAATCCGAGAGGAAATGAAATTGGCTTAGTGACTTTGCGACCTGTCTGGGGAGGCAACACCACAGAGGACCGCACTGAACAGTTTAAGCTGATTAACCCCAATAAGGAGGGTTATCTTATTAAAGCTTGACTTCAGAGGCAGTGCAGGTTGGCTGTATTAATATGACTATATACAGGAAGCGGTGCTGGGAGTCAGCTGACACGCAGAGAGAGGCACGACCAGAGGCATTACCCAATGTTGGCTCAACTAGAGCTTACATAACCGCTGTCTTTGACTCAGGCCAAGTTCTAGAGATATTTGGTATGATTTCATGGTTGCCAGCAACAGGGCAGACATATTTCTGGCTCTCTATTGACTTAATTAACCCTTATTTATCCAGGCCAGTCAACCAAGAATACCCTAATTTTATAGAAATGCAGATGAGCAATTTTGCCCTCAGTAGTGACAGTATTTTTTCTTGTTTGTCTTTGTTTCTTATAGCCAACAGTGCTATTCAGACTGACATTGCTGTCTTCATCCCTGATGTGGATAAAATGGTCTTCTATTTCCTTGATGTATTACCTATAATGGCCTTTATAACCACAGTCTTGCACTGTGAGCCACCAAGCCGCTCCACTGGAGCAGTCGGGTTCAGTGCCTTGCTCAAGGGCATCTTGTATTGTTGAGGGACTTTACAAGTGCCACTCTGGTCCAAAGTTTGCTTCTTGGTGCCCTTAGATAGTCAAGTGGTTGAAGCTGCACATGGGACGATTTTTTATGTAAAATACACCTGACTTATCAGCTTAAATCACAAAGTGAGGCTGCAACAGAGAAGAGAGTCACATTCCCACTAATCAAAACCCTGTAAATTCTCCCTGATTTGTCCAAATGAAATTCTGCTGTCAGGTGTGATCTCTTCTCCACCCACAGGAAGTGACGACTCAAAATGTAAGAGTGAAATCCAGACTGTCTCCTGAACAGCAGCAGAGAAAGCTGGACTCACCAACATTAGATCTTTTCCTCTCTCGTCTCTTTGGCTTCCTTTGGTATAAAGCATCACAGACCGGACGTGTTGGGAAACAGTTTACTGACGTCACCTAACAGGATTTCTGGGTACAGAAGTTCAAATTTTTCTAACAGTTACCTCTTGCTGCCATTTGTAGCCGCCAACATGCAAAATTGCCAATTGCAGCTTTAAGTCCACGGCCTCTGGAGCCACATATGCTCCAGGTGTCCTAGGATCGAATCCCACCAGAACTTTCTCTCATGTGTTCCCCTCTCTGCTTTCTCAACTGCATACAAAAATACGTACTTAGAAGGTGAGTGGGTTGCCTGCTCTTCATTAATAAAAAAAAAAAAAGTTGCTTCTCGAATCGTTAGGCTTGTGCTGCTCCCATATTATTGATATATCATTCAGTCCTGAAACGTTATGGGAGTTGAGCTAATGGTTACAACTTGGATATACATTTTGCTGCAATACCACATTTGCGTGCTTTGATAATCAATGAAATTGATGGCAGCATCCGACGCCTCTAATTATGAGCGCTCAAAGTGGCATGGTGGTACAGTCAGGGTAATGAGTTTAGGCAGTGATCCGTAACCTATCAGATTAGTCAACTGACATTATGGGAGGAAGCGCCGAGCTTCACCTCTTGCTGCATTCAGTTGAGTGGAAAAACAATGAAAGCAACGCCATTAAATGTGCTTGTTTGTTTGATGTCTTTCCTACAGTGTGCTATGATTAATACAGTTATTTAGCCACAGTGATGAGCAGTATTATGATTAACAAGGGCCCCACGCTTCCCACAAGTCCCTGCGGTGGAGAGCTGCGCTGTCCCAATGTGCAAAATAATACTGTACACACAGATGCACTGTTTAGTTTACTGGCACAAATGTTAAAAACAAAGGGGAAAAAAAGAGAGAATAGAACAAGTACAAAATGTGCAGTTGAGGGAAAAAAAACCCAAAGGGCCTCTAAAAACATCTCAATGTAATAATGAAAGAGAAAGCAACCAAGATGAAAACTCAACAAGGAGGAGAATGCAAAAGCAACCAAATGCATGAGTAACTAGTAAAAACAAAATATGTGAACGGGGACTGTGGGAGTGTTCATAATCTCATAAATATGACTATTTATGAGGTTTTAATCCATCACCAGCTTTCAAATGGTACCTCGGACTCATGAGATAAACATTAGAATTGTAGAGATACTGTAAAGAATTTTAAGTATTATATTAAGTATTGCTGTATTGCTGTATTGCTGTATTGGTGAAAAGAACATTATTTAATGCAAAAGGACTGTGCAGGATATACAATAGATAATGGACTGTACATCTCGCTTTACATGTAAATACAATAATATAGATCTAAAAATGCATCCTAGGATCTACTGTCTTGCAGCCATAAGTCGTCCAGAGTGCCACTGTGTCTTTGTGTCTCTTGGTATAAATTCTCCTTTCGTGTCAAAAGCTGTAAAAATCATGTCTAAAGCCCGAGGGTGAAGAGGAGAAAAACCCTGCTTATCATGTCCGAACACAAAGCCTTTTAAAACATTTATGTATTAAATTTATGCATTGAAGATGCTCTAGGCTGCGCTATGCATACATAGGATATTAAACAAATGGGATTCTGGATCTAGTAATAGGCTGTTACTCTTTGTTTGCCATTGTACTGTACGGGAGACACAAATCATAATGTTAGCCTCAAAGGAGGGGATTTTCTCTCTTAATATTAAGGGAGGGGGGTTGGTTAATGTTTTATTCATGACAAATCCTGGCCTGTGGCAAGCAAAGGCTTTTTATTCAGTTAAGTGAGATTACATTTGTTAAGTCATTTGTTAAATTGTACAACAGGATAAGGCTGTGTAAATTTGCACGCACAGTGTAGCACGGCTGGCCTGGTTGTTGACATGTCTGTCACAGATCTTGGGAGGAAATGTGTTGGGATCACAAATATTGGACTGTTTGATCTGCTGTGGTGTTGATGCTGCGGTCGGACTCTCTGGTGGGCGGCAGTGATCAGGAGCAGAGCATGGCTGTCTGGACACATAGGGTACATTTGCATTTTTCTGCTATTTCAAATGGGCATATATTACCCATTTGTGGTTGTGTCAAACCTTTTTTTGCCTAATTATCTGGTCGACAACACCACTGTAAGGAAGCAGGTTAGAGATTGAGTTTTGCAAAATTTATTGGAGGCAGAGCTGCTCTGGAGGCAGAAATCTCATTGGTTGAGTTAAACCTCAGTGGGCGGAGCCAAATAATAATATTATGAAGCCTAGTGCTCTGCTGCTAACTGAAAAAATACAATCTATCCATACTAAGTTATCTAGGTTAGCTAGTTAGCCTAGCTGATCTTCAAGTTCAAACTAGTCATACTAGCCTATAGCTAGCTAGTTTTTTTTAAAGTTTTTTTGTGTTATGCCATCAAACCAAATTAGTATATTTAAATCCTATAATGCTAGTGTCTCTCAGCCAGGCAACTAATCAACAAACCATCCCTGTAAAAAGTGGGGTTTCTACAATGGATAGATATGCATTTGTTATCAGTAGCTCTCTCATGCGTTTCCCTGTTTGGTATATCAAACCAAGCATAATGATCTTACAGTTGCCAAATTGCTGAGCTCAGAGTTCCCAGAGGTGTGAGCAGTGTTTTCTTTTTTTTTTTCATTGACAGTTGCTTTGTTTTTGGCAGCTTCGCAAAATGCCAACCAGAATGCTTTCATTGATTGAGAAAGGTCAAGTGCGTGGTTGTTTGCGGTGGTGTAATAAGAGCTATTGTTTTCGATTCTCTGATCCGAAGGCTCGTATTGTTGAGCTGCCAGAAAATTAATTGCTAAGTAATTAGCAGTTTTATTGTCTGTGTTCATCCATTATGCCTCTCCAGGTTGAGTGTTCCTTTTACCCTGTTTTGTGATTGACAAGGCATCAAAGGGGAAGACAAGGGGGGACTTGGCAAACATGACTAAATCTACAATCTCTGAATATCAATGAGAAGAGTGCGAAGTAGAGCTGTATTTCATATACAGTATATCTCTATATTTGTGATACAGCTGTATGATACAACAGATGTCTATGCATTTCCTCACTATGTAGTCAGTATTTCCATTACAGTCAGATATGGGTTTTTGAAGGCAGATACTTATATTTTTATGCCAACAGCCAATATTTTGTGCTGTATATTTAAATTTTCATGCAAAAAACATATCTGAGGACTCAGTGCTAAGGAAATTCTTCAGTGGGTTAGCAGCTCCTGAAGGCAGGGTGAGGCAGGTTTTACAGACTGACATCCCTGAAGCTGGGTGAATAAAATCATAACCTCACCTCCACCATATGAACAGTGGGCAACATTGGCTGGCCGATCCAGTTGCTATTGAAAGACCAATATCGCCATACCCGTCTAACCCTAATTAGAGTTGGATGCTACAGTGGTAGCCATTGCAGAAGTCCCCCTTCATGCAATTATCCTCCATGTATCTTGCTCTAGTACCGCAGGCAAATCTTTCTTGGATATTATATGGTAGCTTCAAATTAGTATGTTGTACCACAAAACCCTAGTGTCTCACATCAACTAGTTGGACAATCCCTTGTGTGTTCTGCTGTCTAAAAAATGAGCAAAATTTGAATTTTCCAAATCACTCAGAGTGCAGCAGTAGTTCAGCAGCGTGAAGGGAGACTTGGCTTTATCTGTCTGTCCACTCTCCTCCTGACTGTCTTACTGCACAAACTGTTATTTATTTGCACTCACAGAGGCCCGTTCACAGTGATCCACATGTTTTTGGCATCTGAGACAATCAATATTCATATGAACTTGATATGAACTCTGCTATTTGTATAAATATTGCAAAGCAAGAAAAAGCAAGATGTCTTATTTATTTGCGGCTTTGGAGGGAAACTGCAGTTCTCCGGCGGGTAAAAAAAACCAGTTCTGCCTCCAGTCGAGTCCTGTGGCGAGACACTGGGGCTGCGCCAGTAAGGAACTGACATATTTTTTTGCACAGACAACTCAAAGGAGCTTAATGTTTTGGCTGGGACTTAGAAGAGGGGAAGCCACAGAGACACAGCAAAGTAAAACCTGTGAAACCAGCGTGAAAACACACTGAAGATGAACTTTCGAACTGGCACTTGATTCCCATGTGATGTTTTTTTTTTTAATCAATGGCAGCTTCAAAATATGAATTAACCTGAGACTGGAGATTTTGAATTAATTACCGCTAACTAGCTCCCTAGTTACCACAAAAAGTTGGCATAGCAACAGCTAACTGCTTTACATGGGGAATATCAGCACGGTCAAAGTGCCAGAAACGCACAGGATTAATATTACCAGGCGACGTCCAGTGATCTGGAATAATTGCAGAGATCAAATCTGCCATGTTTTTAATTTTTAAAGTCAAAATTGTAGTGCAATTTACTAACCATATTTTGGTGAGGACAGAGATCTCCAGATAATACTTAGATTCTTCTAGACACATGATTTCTATCTTCCACTTGCCATGAAAAATGGAGGCAGTAGTGGAATCTAGAGGAAGCTTTTCAATGAATTTTCGGCACAAACTTAACGTTTTGCTTTACTAAATCAGGAAGTGACAAATTGTGAAATCTTGACCATGAATTAGTGAATTTCATTGAGGAACACAGAGGTCGATCACATGAGGTCCCCACATGATAATATCAATCTAGTGTGGAAATGGCTTTTGACCAATCAGGTCAAGTTTGCTTTAAAATATGCATTATATAAAATATTTATTCCCTCCTTGAATGAATGTTTGACATATTTTCCTCTGACAAGACTGATTGTTAACGTGAAAAAAGAATTCCTGGAATACAAAAGACATTAAAACGTCATGTCATAGTCAGACATGATGCAAAACAATCCTTGGTCTGGTATTTCACCGCACGGCATTTGACAACAGCTGACGCCTGCATGCCAGCGGATGCATACCGCTGTTAGCCGTGCTTTGGCCTCCGGATTTCATGGGCATCCTAAATCCAAAATGGCCGCTCTCCCTTGACATGCCACGAGTGACAGTGGAGACTGCTGGGTTAACATCTCCAGTTATACATACTGTATGTTGGAATATATTAAAACAGTAGTTCTCAGCCTGGGGGTCCATTATTTATGGATTTTGAAAATACATAATTTGAATGCACAAATGTTTTCAGTCTTGAGGAATTATGAATATTCACAGCCTCTATTGTTTTCCCAGTAATTTATCAAGTAAAGCCTGAAGCCTGAAAAGCGAAACAAAAAATCAACATTTTGGGCCAAAGTTCATCACTCTGCCTGTTTTCTTCTGCAACATGCGTTTCTGAGTAGTCATCAGTTTGTTCTTGGGGATTGCAAGCTGTAAAGGTTAAGAACCATTGTATCAGTATACAGTATTTCACTGCTATAATACCATCACAAGTGCTGGTTAAGCATAGACTCTTGCTGGCTTAATAATTGGTATTCAGTGGCACTCGCTGTACAATCCTCCACATTCTGTTTCCTCTGAACTAAGGACATTAAAGGGGGTGTTCTCCAATACACACAGGCACACGCACACACACACACACACACACACACACACAGAGCGGACATCCAATAGCATCATCTGTATGTTCATCCTCAGTGGCTTCACAAAGGGAATAATGACTTGCTGATGTCAAAATGTGAGGCAGGAGACCTGGTAGCAGTGTAATATCAGATCATGTTTAAATGGGGAAAAAGGGACACTACAAAAGTCCAAGATCTTTGAAATCCCATCCCATGGGGGCATTGTGCAACGCCAAAGATATTTTATCAGTAGAGAACATTAGATTAGATATTCCTTCCAAGGAGAAGGGGATATCTGCAGGCCCGTCCTTGCAGTCAGATGTCGGCGTATCTCTTCCAGCAGACATCAGCAGCTCCTTTGAGGTGCATCTCGCTCTTGGAGCCGTCGACAACAATGACGACGACATTTCTAACATTGCTAACCCCCCCCCCCCCCCCCCCCGCCTGCTGAAATGTCCTTCGTAAATTCAAAAAAAAAAAAAGATAACTGAAGCACAGTTTGTTTGCTGGAATGTAAACCTTGGTCTGAAAAGCGGTAGCTGCTGCAATGCACACTGTGTGGGTGACATGTAGTGAATGCATGTTGGGAAGGCTTGTTGTGATACTATACTGTCTATTGTGATTTAGTTTCTAATGGTTTGTATCAACTGATCTCTTATTGAGCAGTATCTTTATGGACTAAGCTTCCTAAAACTACTTGGTGATTATCCAAAGGAGACTTTACAAAAGATTTAAAGATATGTTCAGTGGTTGCTGGATCTAAATTTGATATTACACATGCAGTTTTTCTAGTGAAACTGTATGTATATTTGTACGTTTTTTATTAGTGTGTTGTTTTATTTTATATTGATTAAAGTGTGTTGTTAATGTAGGACTCTTAGAAGCGATCCTAATGAAGTGGTAATAAGTGTTATTAGTACATGACACATGAGATGGCAAAATCGGCTTTCAGATTTAGTTGTTTCCCCACTTCATTTATTCTTAGGAAGGCGTGAAATAAAATTTGCTGTCCTCAATCTCTGTTCCTCTCCTCCTTGTTCATGCTGGATTTGACCGTGAGTGTGAGTGTGAGTGAGAGAGAGAGAGAGAGAATTTAGGTATTTCCGAAACCCTTAATAACTCCCTTAGGTGTGTATCTGAATCTGTCTCTATATGCTTAGACAGACGCACCGTCTGCCTCCACAGCAGAATGAATAATGGAGGTGTGTGTGTGTGCGTGTGTGTTTGAGTGTGTGTGTGAGTTTGTGTGTCTGCAGCCCACCACTCAATAATGATAATTGACCAATTAGGTGGCAGGGAGAACCGTAAACACCTGGGGCTCATTTAAGAAGGTGAAACATTAGAGAATAATCAGACAGGAACAAGACAAGGATCTACTCAACACAGTTTCCTTTTGTCAGGTCATCGATAATGTCACAACCCCTCCTCCACCCCCACCAACACACATTTTAAATGAGAAAAGCGATGAAGAATTGCATGTTAAAAGGCTCATTCTACCATCCATAAAATGGTGTGGTTAACTGAACAGCATCGCAAGCAAAGAAGCAAAGCTTTAGTTTGGTTTGGTGTAATTTTTTAATCGTACAAATGCTGAAGGCACTGGAAAATAAAAAACAGGAAAGGAAATACATCTGTGTAGTTGAGATATCAAAATCCAAAACAAAGGGGGAGAGAAGAAAATCAAGATGATAATGACACAAATGACGTCAAACCTCAAGAACACACACACACACAAATGCATTCCTCCAAACCCATGGACTGACACATTTAGACACAAACAAAATTATTGTCCAAAACAATCTGCCAGTCATTGTTTTTAGTCCTTATTAAAACCAGAACCCTTATTCACTGCATGAATATGTGCTGTGTGCAGCATTTTAACATCAATAAGTCATTACCCCATTAATTTTGAGACATTAGTGTAATTATCATAAACAAATGAGAACATCAGCAGCCTCTACACTGCATGTTGTGAGCCACCGGGTCGGATCTGGAGGGAAATCTGCTGGATCGCTTTACGGCACAAATCAGGAAGAGGTTCTGTTCCTCCAGAGCAAACGGAGCTAAAGCTTTCAGAGTTTCTGGCAGCAGATGGAGGAAGGAGAGAAAGGAAGATGGAGAAAAATCACTTCCAACAGGTTGATGCTCTTCAATAAAATGAAAGAGAAAACCTTTAATTGAAGCGGCAAAGAAGTCAAAGAGAGAGAGAGCAATAAAACCCGGGTGCAGATGTAGCCAGTAGAAACATCCTCTTTGCGTCAGGAGGCAAAGGGGTTTATGGGAAACATGGTTTTAATTTTGAGAAATGCTAACACTAACAATACCACTGGTGTGAGATAGAGGCTACCAATCCTCTCATTTGTTTCTGGTAATTATACCAAGTCACAATGAATCTAACAATGATGCAGTATATTGATGTTTAAAAACACATCTTTAAATACATTGTTTTTCTCGGAAAGCCTCACTACACTATTATAAAAACAAATGGAGAAAAGTCTAAAACTCTACTAACTATTGTTTGCTGCAGTAACTCTCTCTATTGCTTTAGGCCACTCTGCTTTGTTATTCACCTTTATTTATATAGGACAAGGTTGATGCAGCCCTCCTCTTCTTCCTCAGCAACACACTGCCTCACATTCACACCTTGAAGCCGCCCAGTACAGCCACAGTCCTCTGTTGCTGGCCGCTGAGCAGCTCCACTGGACCACAGTTAGGGGTTAAGTGCCTTGTTCAAGGGCACCACAGCAGTAAATGGAGGAGAGGAGAGGAGAGTGTTTCTTATTCACTTTCCTCTCCCAGTCCCTCCAGCTGGTCAGGGATTTAAATGGGTGACCTTCCAGCCTTCAGTCCTGACTGACAGGTCTAAGCTCTGTGCTGACATGGCCATTGTCAGGCTCTGCTTTGATCCCAGTAGGCCCAGAATGCAGTCATGAATAAACCAAAATCTGCCTTGCAAAACTGTGGAAGGCAGGTGACTCACAGTAGATGTCACATGTCTGAGATTTAGAGCAACAAGCATAACTCCTTTATATTCAAAGAGAGAGTGGGTGGGGGCATATCATATTAAATTACAACCCAAGATACTAGAGCTGCAGCCAAGACCTCCTTAGTCAAGTCAAAGTCGATTCAAAGACCGGGTCGAGTTGAGACCAAGTCAAGACCAAGACCTACATAAGCAACAAACAGTGTACATGTCTTTCTAAATGTAAAAATAATTCTCAAGGAGCAACAAAGATGTAGAGCTTTCTGCAAATCCACTCTGTCCTATATGCTTCAACATCTGACTAATCAATTCATAGACGTTTTGAGGACCGTTACATCATTGGGGGGAAATCCTTTCAATTGTTAGTAGTGCTGGGGAGAAATAAACCAAACATCAATAAAGTTGCCCATTTTTTTAATATATATATATATTCTTAGATAATTGGGCGAAAAAGTCATCGTCCAAAAGTAGTGCAAAAATCCTTTACTTAAGTGAACGTAGCAATACCATAATGGAAAAATACTTAATTAAAAGTAAAAGATATGTATTCAAAGATTTACTTAAGGAAAAGTATAGAAGTATATTGGCCGTAAAAAGAAAAAAAAAGGCCTGGAAAAAGTTTGATTATTCACCTTGAGAGTGCTGGAAAAGTGCTTGAATTTAATTCTTAAAAGGCTGTACAAACCCTGTGAAACCCTCACCCTCATCAATTGTTAGTAGTGCTGGGGAGAAAATAAACCAAACATCAATAAAATTACCCATTTTTTAATATTCTTAGGTAGTTGGGGGAAAAAGTTAACATCCAATAGTGGCTGAGACCAGAGGCCAGTTGCATAAAGCTAGTTTAAGACTAGTGTAAGCCTTAGACTGGTCTTAGATTCTCAGGTTGGACTAGGCTAATTAAGACTGTCTGTTACTTAAATATTACGACTGACTTATTTTAAGGTAGGAAAGTTAGCCACCTTCACCCTGGCTAATCTTGAGTTAAGAACTTTGTTGTTATGGCAACGAGTCGGCCTATAACTGTCAGAGTAGGACGTTTAAATACTGAAGTAGTTTCATAAAAGATGGCAAATCTTTGGGAGAGAGTCTTTACAGACAGAGATCTACAACAATTAAGAAGTAGTATGAACGGGTAAATATAAGTGTCAATAGCAAGTTTGACTTAAGACCACATTTAAGTCTAAGACTAGGTCTATCTTTATGCAACTGGCCCCAAGACAAGTCCAAGACAAAATTGACACAGGACCGAGACAAGTCCAAGAAAGTCCAGGAAAGTTGTCTGGAAACTCGACTCGTACTGCAGCTCTGCAATCCACACTTCACCCTCCTCACTGCTATGGAGCGAATGGCGAGTCTGTTGGGCCTGAGCACCATCCATCATGAGGTGACCCGCTCATGAAATGCAAACATGTCACCTAGATGTGAGGCCCTGCTCCGTAACCCCACTCTGGAAATGGGTTACATAAACAGTTCTGGGTCACGCTCCGCAGGCTCAAGACATCAGTTATGTAACGGGCCTTTCATGCCAGCCGTGGAAGACTGGCGGCCCGGGGCGTCGCCTCCTGAGACCGTCCTCCCCCTGAGCCCCGATCCTCCTCACATCTTCAGATCGGGTTTGATGACTTGACGCGGAAATGTCAGGAGATCTTTTCTGATAGAGAGGAAGGGAGGCGAGGATGGGTGAGAGGAAGATCTTGTCCTGTTTCCTCTCATTTCCCTATCAAGTTCTCACTGTTCCCGCTCATTCTTAAAGTGGTAATGTGCGAAATCCATGTCTTTCTTTTTAATTTTGTCTCCATCTTTGTTGCTCAGCTTCATTGCTGTGGTGTTTCTGCACTGCACTTCCCACAGATCACCTGTCAATCAAACAGTGTGGGGGCGGAGCTCAGATTTTCAGTTGATGCAGTTTGAGTTTCTCTTTTCTTTGTCTGTTCAGCCATGGTGGCTATCGCTGCTCATGCCCAGTTCTTCTTCTTCTTCTGTTTATTCCAAACAAACCGGAAACATAAAACGCATCACTTCCTGTGCGGCAGAGGATTTTTCCCGGGAAAGAGTTACCAGGCACCGGCTGTTTAGAATAGACAGTGGAAAAGATTTCATGAACTGGATATAGGTTGGATCACTACTATGTTCTGTTGATCGGCATTAGAGAGTTGCAAAACATTTATTTATATGAAAATGATTAGGATTTTAAACTTTGACTCATCCATAGAAGGTTGATTGAGCATTTTTCTGAGCTTTTTTTCCACTTTTCTGAGCTTTTTTCCAGCGACATCCTACCTCACATTCATAAAGTTATATACTGTACACACCAGTGGTGGGTAGAGTACTGAAAATCTATACTCAAGTAAAAGTACAATTACTCCCATAAAAAATGACTCAAGTTAAAGTGAAAATTACCATTTGAGAAACCTACTCAAGTAAAAGTAAAAAAGTACCTGGTTAATAAATTACTCAAAGTACAAGTTACTTTACATTTTAATATTTTTTAGTTTGTGCGGGCCAGTGCAAAATAATGAAAAAACAGCACTTGTTGATAAAACTGTCTTGGCCCTTTATAAAACAGAATATAAGTCTGTTTAACTAACATTATCAAAGTAACCAAACCTATTACAGCCCCAAAATGCAGTAGATACCGAATACAATACAATTAATTAAAACTCAGATTTTCTGTTCTGTAGTATTACTCCCTGTACCAAGACCTCAGTCAATCAACTAAAGAATGAAAACTTCTCTCCATTCACATTTTTTATTTTGGGGATTCCCATTTGTTGGAAGCTGCCTCTTGTTCTGGGCTTTGCTCCGTCATCATCGCATCATGGTCAAAAGACAGGTGGAGCTTATTTTTCTTCCAGGCAGCTGGCAACTTGGCCTCTGCAGTAGAGGTGCTCCTCCCTTGCTCCCCCCCCCTACACTCAATCCCCGCATTTAGAGCAGACTAGTTGTAACGAAGGTATAAATGGCAAATGTAGCGAAGTAAAAAGTAGATTACTGGCTCAAAAAGTAAGTAAGTAAGTAGTGAGTAAAGAGTAGAAGTACAGTTTAAAAAAAGGAACTAAAAGTACTCCAGAAATCCAGTAGAACCACTGCAGCTCCAGTGGACCAATAGGGGTTAGTGCCTTGCTCAAGGGCAACTCAGCAGCAGCTGTTGAGGGACGGCAGAGTATTTCACACTCACTCTCCCCGGCCAGAAGGTTGGGACTCAAACTGGTGACCTTCCTTCACAGTCCGCCTCTCTAACTTCAGGCTACCGCTGCCCCTTCTGCCTCCACCGTCCTGTTTTTTTGTCTTCTTAAAACACTATCAGGCATTGGAAGTTGAGTACTTTTTTTTTTTTTTTTTTATATTACAAACACACACAACTACATATTCATGCCTTACTGTGTGTGCTCAAAATGCCACGCGGTTCAATGCGCCTGGCCGTCAAAACCCCCGAGGCGACGGTAGCCGTTTGATCTGCAAAGGCCACGTTTGAACCCCCTGCTGTCGGCTTTAAGCACAATCATTCCACAGTACCGCTTTTGAAGAGGTGCGTACAGCTGCTGCCCCGCCAGAGGATTTGGCTTCACTGTATGTGTTGTTTATTATGCATAAGCTTCAGCGTGGTGTGATGGGGGATGGAAATAAGAGCCTTCCAAAGGGTTTACTCTATGGCTTGTTGCCAAATATACACGGTCTGAACTTCCAGACTTAATACTTGTCTTTGTTAAGATCGGTGCCTTTACAGATGAGATTAGCCGGTTGATGTGTTCTTCAACAAGGTATAATTCCAGTTATTGTCAACCTGGGCCTTATCTTCCTGGGTTTTGGCATCGATTCTGATCAAACTTTTGTCAATTACTTCACGTCACCATGATCTCACACAAATAAAATGTATGTGCTGTGGACACCTATTATGTGAAAATAACGTTTCTCCACCACAAATTTAAGTACGTTGCAAAGGTTGGTTAACTGTTAAGTTTAGGCAATTAAAACGATTTTGGTTAAGGTTAGGTAAAGACGTTGGTCATAATTAAATAAGAAAAATGTTTGCTAAAAATGAAAATGTAGTAGAAATCTTCATTGTCCCCAATGGGGCGATTCGGTTCACAGCAAGCAGTTACAATACATCAACAACATCAGAGAAACAAAATCACATATCACAAAAACACAGACACAATATCAATTTATGCCGACAAGAAAACTGTAGGCCTACATCCTAACCCTAGTATAAGTAGGGAACAGGCCCTTGTTCCACACACCTAACTGCACATAGTCTACACATTCAATCTGTGGATTGCCTCAGGGATAAAAGATCTGTTACTGCTACCTTTAGGGAGCCTGAACCTCCTCCCAGAGGGAAGAAGGGAAAACTCAGAGAAAAGAGGGTGCAGTGGCTCCTGAGGAATATCCTGAGCTTTCTTAGTAACTCTCTTGTGATAGATATAACAAAGATCATTGAGGTCAGTGCCAGTGATTTTAGAGCACAACTTCACAATTCCTCTTAACAACTCACGGCTGAAGTGTCCTTCATAAACGCAGGGAATTGAACTCCGGTTGCGGGCATTGAAAGCAAACTCATCTGTCCGTCCACCACCCCGACCACAACACCCTTACTGTCCACTGAGCTACTACAGTGTAGGGCTGTCGATATCGATATCATGATATGAGACTAGATATCGTCTTAAAGGCTGCATTACAGTAAAGTGATGTAATTTTCTGAACTTACCAGACTGTTCTAAAACAGGGGAGGAAACCCTGTCTTTGCATTTTATTTTGATCACAGTCTTGTTTTAATAAAAGTGCTTGTGACATCTCACATGTGGCTTTGACTTACAGCTGAACATTTAGCCCACTTCGTAGAAAATACCGAGATATATATCGTGTATCGCCATTCAGCCTAAAAATACCGAGTTATGATTTTTGGTCCATATCGCCCAGTCCTACTACAGTGTGACACTACTTCTGGAATTTTAACACTTTACATGCTACCAACACACAATTTGGTTTTAAAAGTCGTGTTCATTTCACGTTTTTCTGCGAGATCAGGTCGTCACTGTAGAGGTATGCACTGCACTAAACCTCTCAGTTTGCAGGGAGCACAATATGATCCAAGGGAAACTCAAACAGTCGAGCCAAACCTGTTTTGATGTAAGCAGCTGCCTTTCTGTACATTTTTAAATATGCAAACCAATTAGAGCCAGCAGTGGTTTTGGGCAAGCACAAATTAGTGAAAACCCATTCTGGGTGTGAGAAGACAAAATGAGAGGCGGCAGAGCGGCCGGTGCTCCTCCAGGCTGCGGTGAAGCCTCAGCAAGCTTTTCATCTCACAGCCTTTTAAGCAATATGTGCTCAGAGCTTCATCCTTTGCTGTGCACTTCTCTACAGATATGACCTAAATGGTAGGAAAATAGACGCTTCGAGTCTGAAAGTCTGGCCCCCAGTCCCCATAACCCCATTCTGTCTGTCTGCGGAGTTATTTTGACTGTTTCCAGATCAGCGGTGAGCGCACAGACATGCTGCGGATCCTCATTCATTCCAATTTCAAACATCTGAACGGATCTGTCAAACAATATAATATCTTCAAATAAATATTCAACTGTCTGACAATGTATTAAATCAGATGAAAAGATGAAACTTTATTGATCCCTGTGGCGACATCAGGTTGTTGTCGCAATGAACATAAAATGATTCAGCAGGAAAAAAAGACAAAAGGAATATAAGCACAAAAATAGAATATAAAATAAACAATAAAAACAACAGAAATTATACAAACAATAAAAAACAATAAATTTGGGTTATATCAACATATGTTGCTGACAATTTCAACACGTTAACTAGACTCTATGGATGGGAAATATGTGGAAAGAGTACGGATTACTTACATGTATGTATTGATATTAATAATTTGCAGTTGTTGTAATGTCCTTGTCGACATAATGAAATTAGAGGCTTGCCAATTGCACATTAGAACACATAGCTATGGGTGCAATAAGTATTTCATAATTTGAATATGAATTGCACCAGTATTTCGATGTATTTCCGCCACCCAAATGCTGATACTAGCAGCATCTATTGCTCAGGTAATTGGGCTTGTGAGGTTGTACTGTGTAATTACATCATTTTTGCATCAGTGCTGTTATTCTGATCTATCATTCATCAGTTCATCACCATCTTCCCTCCCAGTGACAGACATCAACCTGTTGTGACTGTCAGCTTGGTGCTCTGCAAAAACAAATGCCAGCATTGTCTCTTTCATCCTTCATCCATCCAGGGGATATTGACTGTTTAGTGCAACCACAGTCTGCTGGTTACTGAGCCGCACAGGAACAACTGGAGAGGAAAATCCCACCATCACATACTCTTGCACCAGGAGTTATTTTGTATGCAGCCCGGGAGTGGCCATTGGGAGAGAAAAAAAAGTCCACGATTTACTGTAACGTGCGCATGTTTTAGTCCATTCGTGCGCACGAGTTACAATTCATTCCCTCGATTTTGTTAAACTGTGCAGTTTAGGAAAAAAATGCAACTTAAAAGGAAGCTTTTAGGTATTGCAGATAGGCCTAGTAAGGATTTGGTATGTTAATATCCATTGTCTGTTTACACTGAATAGGCAAATCCCCCAAATATTGCAACATATTTAGCCACTTAACCTTCAGGCCATGTAAACACAATCAGGTGCTGCAACACACCCAGGACAGGCCACATTTAAACATAATCACCAATATGTGCACTGACTCTTTATAAACTTGTGAAGAACGCATGTATTATATATCCAGAGCACGATATCACTATTTCGAGGGCCCATTTTGGCAATTTGTGCACGTAAAGAGGAAATCGAGGGAACGAATTGTATCTCGTACGCACAGAAAAATAAAACGAGAGCTCAAATTGCATATCGTTACAGTAAATCGTGGCCACGACATAAATTATTTTTCTCCCGATGGCCACTCCGTAGTACTGTGTAATTACATCATTTTTGCATCAGTGCTGTTATTCTGATCAATGTCTTCATCAGCCACCCTCTTCCCTCCCAGTGACAGACATCAACCTGTTGTGACTGTCAGCTTGGTGCTCTGCAAAAACAAATGCCAGCGTTGTCTCTTTCATCCTTCATCCATCCATCCGTCCATGTTGACTGTTTAGTTCAACCACAGTCTTCTGCTGGTTACTGAGCCGCACCGGAACAACTGGAGAGGAAAAATCCCACCATCACATACTCTTGCACCAGGAGTTATTTTGTGATGATGAAGTATTGTCATTTACTTCTTTGGTGAACCCACTTTCCCTCAACCTGCCTCGTCTACTTCTACTTCAGTTAGTGGTTTCCTACATTTCCCAGAATGCCTTTCGACAACCCCCAGAGAAGGGGGTTCTCTCTGCTGTATACATGTAGGGGGAGAACGTGATAGAGAAAAATTGAGAGTGGAGGGAACAATGTCTTGGTATGCCTTGCCCAGTTGAAGATTGTATTTCACCCGCTGTAGTGCATTCTGGTCTCTCTCCTGCTCCTGTGGGTGGAGAAACTGGTCTCTCTCCTCTTCTGCGATGGATTTCTCCCTGTATGATTGTTGAACGTCTCTCGGTGCAAAATGGCGGCTCTAGAAAGAAGCCCTCGCTCTTTGATTCTGAGGGACTGACACCAAAACCTGACGTTTACCGCTGAGGTTTTACATCCTGAAACATTTTCTCATATCAAACTCCATTGGAGCTGCTGGAAATATCTGGACATGACAAAGTACATCGCCAATAGCTGTTTCTTAGTAGTGTTAAAGTGTTTTAGGGTGGATTTTTACTTTAAACGCCTTGCTCAAGGGCCTAACAACAGCAGCTGTTGAGGGGGGGGAGAGCAGTTTTTGTTGACTTTCCCGACCCAGATTCTCCCAACCAGGATCTGAACTGGCAGCTGTCTCGCATCCTCTAACTTCCAGCCCGCCGCCGCAGTCTGATTACTTAAAGTGTTGTGTTGGTTTTCTTTGAGGATGACATTGAGGAAGCTGGGAAACTGGGGCGCGCCGGCGTGCGACTCCCTCACAGAACAAACGCTGAACTCTCGTTATGAAGGCGAGGCGTGGATGAGGACCTCAGTCACGCTGATGTAGAAAGCAGCTAATTTACACACACACACACACACACTGCCACAGGCGCCACAGAGGGAGCGAGGCAGACAGAGAGCGGAGGAAGGTGAGGCTAATTATTCTCCCCGCAGAGAAGAAGAAGAAACGTCCCATGGCTTTCCACGGAGAGCTTGTCAGGGTATCGTTCCCTGGTGAGGGAGGCAAGGAAGAGAGAGAGACGAAGAAGAAAGAGAGAGAGAGAGAGAGAGAGAGAGAGAGAGGGAAACAATATGACAAATGCACCAGAATGTAGAATACAGATTCTCAATTAGAGGCCTGTCGCAGCAAGTTTGGGGAGCGGTATCCAATGGTTACGAGTGGCATGCCGCCATGTTGGAAGGAGCGACAATGAAATGAAACCTTGTAGCGTTATCACATCTGATGAACACCGCTCTCCAGCTCGGTAATGGATGAAATGATCGTCTCTCCCTCTTTTGCAGCGTCATGTGATGTGGACACACTGCCACTGACACTGACACTGACACTAGATGTTTTCCTGTTGTTTTGTCAGGGAAGAAGAGGCGATAAAGTTACAGTGGTACAATGGTAACCGCTCTCCATTTCCCTGACTGGCCTCTGTAATTAAAGAAGGGTTTATCTTGGCAGGACAGTAGATTATCTGAACTGGGTAAACCGACTGTCCTCAAAACAAAGATTTTTTCCCCCTGACCTCGAGTCATACAGTGTCCTTGATGAAGGCGAACTAAAACCTTTCAGCAGAGGTGGGATGTAACAAAGTAAAAATACTTCATTACTGTACTTAAGTAAGTATCTGTACTTAACTCAAGTTTTTCTTTCACTGAAGACTTTTTTACTCACTACATTTCAAAAGAAAAATCTGTACTTTCTACTCTACTACATTTTCAAAACAGACTCGTTACTCTTGGGAAATCATCAACTGATTTTCTAAAAAAAAAATATTTTCAGCATCAGACGGCTTCCATCCCGGAAGCAGCTGATCTGCTTGTTCTGCAAAGGGACAGAGAGAGAAGCAACACGAAGAAGAGAGAAGCAACAAGAGAGAGAATTAACGTTAGTGAATTCAGCTGCTAGAGTTAGTGGTTAGTGATTTGAGTTGCAGACTCTTTCTCATCTGGGAAAACCAGTTTAGAACATTAGAAATGACTTTCTTAGAGAACGACTTTTACTTTTATACTTTAAGTAAATTTAAGTCCACTTACTTTTATACTTTGACTTGAGTAAAGGATTTGAAATGGTACTTCAACTTCTACCAGAGTATATTTTTAAATGAGTATTTGCACTTTTACTTGAGTAGGGCGATTTGTGTACTTCTACCAACTCTGCCTTTCAGTCTGTGTAAGCAGTATTGTCTTTTCTGTCTACTGTCATGACTAATTTAACATCCGCAGCTATTTTAAAACTCTACACAGAGCTTTTTAGCTGCGACCAGCAGCTAGTCTGTCGGTCAGTCAGTGGTTTTTCCCAAAAATACAAAAAAAACGACTTTACTGTGCGTGTCCCGTTGTAGGACACAGTGAGCCTGACTGCTGCATTACCTTGAGTTTAACTCAGTTGGTAAAGCAGAGGTTTGTCATGCCAGAGATCCCAGGTTTTAATCCAGATCGAGTCAATTTAGCGCCAAACTGATCACACTTATCACAAATTATTTACTCTCTGTTTATACACTAAGTCCAGTTCCTCTGGTCCTCTATACTGCTGCTCATTGACTCAATAACCAGTGAGGCTTGCTTCAGTCAAGAGGACAGCAGACGGTTGACTAGAGCAGTGGTTCTCAACCTGGGGTCCGGGGACCACCTTACCTTGCGAGGCAGCTGGATTCGCGAGATCACGATCACGCGAGAATCCATCTTGCCAGGCTTCAAGTTATCCGTTTGTGGCCGAACCACAGCGGTGCGGACCAATCAGCGTCCTATGAGGGCAGCCAGGGGCGTGTTTCGGCAAGAGTTTGTTTATATGGTTCGTTGATCTGATTGGTTGAAGTTAGCCCGTGATAGACGGTGATAGACAGATGGTTCATCCAATCACCTGCCAAGTATTTTTTGAAAGTGCCTGCCTTTTTCCAAACAGTTTCCAGTGACGACTTCCCAGATGGTTCTGTGTAACATACCATCTGGCAAGTCAGGTTAGGGACCACCAGGGGTCCTTGAGGGGGTTCCAGGGGGTCCACAGCAAATTGATGAATTGTTAAACTTCCAACAAGTTAATGTAGAAGAATGACTGTTCTGATCATAAATTCTCTGTTATCTCTCTACCTACAATACAGACAGTCATGGAATTCTGGACAAAATCAAAATCAAAATATTCTCAGATTTGGGTCTGAGAGACAAAATCTCATCAAATGGGGGTGTGTGTCTCTAATGTGGACTTAATTAGGGTCCTTGATATGGAAAAAGGTTGAGAATCACTGGACTAGAGGGTCAGTCGGCAATATCTGGGTGAGGAAAGCAAATGAGAAACTCTCTCGCCTCTTTCAGTACTGTCCACTTGCCCATGAGCAAGGCACTTCACCTCTAATTGCTCCAGCGGCTGACAGCAGCAGACTGTAGCTGTACTGGGCAGCTGCCAGGAGAGAATGGGTGTCATTGTAAAACGCCCTATGTGCCAAAGGTTTCTTGCCATGAATAAAGGTTAAAGCTGCACAAGGCAACTTTGCACATTGGCAAATGGCAACGAGAGGTAACTGTTTAAAAAAATTTGAACTTCAACACCCAGAAATCCTGTAAGGTGGTGTCAGTAAACTGTTTACCAACTGGCCGGTCTGTGATGCTTTATACCAAAGGAAACCAAAGAGACAAGAGAGAAGAAGATCTAATGCTGGTGAGTCCAGCTTTCTCTGCTGCTGTTTAGGAGACAGTTTGGATTTCATTCTTAAGTTTTGATTCATCACTGTGGGTGGAGAAGAGAACTGACACCAGAACAAACAGAAGTTCACATTTTGGTAGATAAGGCGAATCTACAGGGTCTCAATTAAGGAAGATAGGATGCTTTTCTTTATTGCACTCCCCCTTTTGTTTAGGTGTATTTTTACAAATCTCATCTAGTGCAACTAAAACAGTTAGTGCAGCTAAAACGCACACACACACACACACACACACACACAGAGTTCTTCATCTGCAGACCCAAGCTGTGAGAGGAGTAATCCAGAAGGATCATCCTCTCCTCATACAACCCCTGCTCTTCCTTTAAAGGGCTCCAGCTGAGTATTACAGATAACTTACTAAGGATTAACCTACTGTGGATTTCCCATCCAGCCACTTTAACACTCAGTCTTAAGTCACAATCACACTTAATGCGCTGAATGCATTCTTCTCTGATGGAAGCTCATTTATTTCAGTGAGAGAATTCGTTCCTGAGGCTTCACTGTGTTTCGATGCAACTATCTGCATCCATTACATACATGTAAAAATAGGTACATCTACTTATTTGTTAATAATGTGTCCATGGTCTAACAGAATTTTGTTTTATTCTTTTTTGCTAGGTGTTTGTGATGATAGTCTATAAATATTGGTATCGGCCTTTAAAAACCCACATTTAAAGCCCCTCTAAAACCCATGTACAGTGTGTGTGTGTGTGTGTGTGTGTGTGTGCATTGGGCCGCACCATTGTCAGGGTGTGAATTATGTACACCAGGCTTCCTTTTCACTCCACAAGAGACGGGCAGGGCAAAGCATAACATCACCGTCCCACACAGGCTGAGAACAGCTACATATGGGCGTGTACACACGCACACACACACACACACACACACTCACACACACATTCTTGGTAGCAGAACAGGGGGAAGGGGAGGCAGTACAGTGCAGTACAGTACAGTGTGTTCTGCTGAGACAGACTGCATTCCACCTTAAAACTCCCAGCAGCCCCCAGTCTCACTGCTGGAATTTGCCCTAGTTATGCCTCATCTGCAAGGAATACCACTTCAGCTTAATAATTCATATGTTATTCCTGCAGTCTGGTTTCCTAACATGTTCAAGCCTCTCCCTCCATCCAGAAGACGGAGAAGTGAGACTCAAACCTGTGACGTCGTCAAGATGGAAAGATCTGGAGCAGCTGCATGAGACAGTAATCTAAATATGACAATATTCAGATCAAGTTGTTTAGACGAGTTGCTTATAGAACTATTCCATTCATATTCCTGTTTACATGCTGCGGAGCAAAGTCCCATTAACAGGACAAAGGAGAATCACTGGAGACACCCAGACAGTTTAAGACTTTACTGAAAACTTCATGATATCCATTTAAAATTCCTGAGCCTGGTGACAGTTTCAGTCTCACAGCAAAAATGTTGGGACTTCTTTTCTCTGCTGTTAGTCATCTTTTTCCTCTGTAAACAAGTTCCAACCTCTGGAAGGCAGAGCGACCGCTGTGTTGTGTTGTGTTGCAAAAAGCTGCAAATCCTCCTATAGAGAGTCCTAGTTGGATTCAGGTGTTTGAATGAAAACGTCGGCCTTGCAGCTTTCATAATGAAAGCTGCAAGGCCGATGTTTTCATTCAATAGATATGCAATGTCTGTAAATATTTTTGTAAATAGACATAAGTATACACTTACTAATATGATGAGTTAGTATGATCAATAAATTGTGATGCTGAGCAAGAGCAGTGTGCGGGATCTTCTTTTCTCAGGACTGAAGTGATACTTTCCACCTGCATCGGAGATAGTTGGATGTGCAAATATCTCCATGGAAAAAAATGGTGTTTACAGTCTAAAATGTCCTTCAATAATGAGACTAAAATCAGAATACTCCACGTCAGGTTAAGATGATCAGAAAATGCTGTTTACATGGCAGTCTGTTATTCAGACTGTTGTCTTAATCAGGTTATTATGGGATTATTGCTGTCCATGTAAACATAGTCAGTGAAGAGACTTCTGTTTACCATTTTCCCCAGAGCTGCTCCAGATTTTATATTTTGAAGATGTCACAGGTTCAATTCTTAGTTCTCTGATTTCTGGCTTTGGTAGATAGGTGGTCACGTTCACAAATATTGATTGGACCAATATTGTTTTCCTGTTAATGTATTTGCTTTGGCGTTCTGCAGCGCGTTTCTTCTTTTGCGGCACGTTTCCGTTGTCGTATTTGCTTTGGATTTTCGTATTTGTGTTTGTGAATTTGCATCGTTTCTGAAGTTGCAGCGTGTTTCTCTTGATGCGATTGCTTTGGGCTCTCGTACTGTGTTTGCCGCCGTACCAATCTGCCAGAAGAAACCCAAGTGTCACTCATCCTTACTCTCTATCAAGCAGTGAAATTTGTTTCCAGAATGGATGTATAGCATCTGGGAACGAACTCTCCATTATTGTGCAGAGAGAGGAGAAAAAGGAGAATGCAGAGAATCATAGTGACTAAAAAAATGAGCTGTAGGCCTACAATGACTCACTAAAGCATATTTCTGCATATAGCATTGCGGCTGTGGATGAACCTTTTTGTTCTGAAGGTCTAGACTTATTCCATATTTATTCCACTCAGTGTTTGGATCACCTCTGTCCCTTTTTTAGCCGAGGAAACGCAGCAGGAACCCGAGTGTCGCTCTTCGTTGCCCTCAGAATAGACATTCATTTGTAATTATACTACAGAGATTACTATGGAGAGTCTGCACTGATAGACGCTAATTGCGAGGGAATGGCTTATCTAAGAATAGAATGAGCTCCTCTGTGTTTTTCCTCACAGGGAATGTGAAGTAATTTATGAATGGTCATTAGAGAGCAGTGGATTTCCCCTCTCCGGTGAACGGAGCAAAGCAACCTTTAAAGCGCGGAGCTATTTTCAAAGCTTTTGCAGCGGCGAATGTCAACACTGGACAGATGTCGCTCACCGAGGCTTTCCGCTCAGAGGCAGCCTGCTGGAAAAATGATACGATATTTCCCGCTATGTGCTGTTATCATTTGGAATTCCTGCCCGAAAACCAAAATATCCTCAGATTTCATATTGCCCTTGATACCCAAGCTCTTAAGGGTGTCAAAGGTTAAGGTCAAGGCTATGCTACACTCAACGATTTTTCTTATAGGTTTTAATTTCAGGAACACCGGGCTCGTATAGGACGCCTCTTGTTGAAAATGAGTGTTTCTCTCGAGTAATTTCCTGCAGGAGGAAAATATTTTCTTAACGCTCCATTCCAAATGAAGCCTTTCCCTCCCTGCCGCTGCCTGGAGGGCAGATCTGTGAAATAACACTCCATCGCTCACAGCCTTCGGACAATTATGTTTCATAATAAGAGCGACGCAGGCTTGGTTTCATCTTCTCAAAGGAGTAATTTCCCCCCCCCCCCCTGCCTCCCCCTCGCTCTATAAATGCTGTTGACACACTTCTCTGCTTCCAGGTCTGAACTCCAGGCAGCTATCAGAGGTTTTATGTGGGTGAAAAGTTAATGAGCATCACAAAAGAGTGGGTGACATATCTATCCTTTTACCAGAAGCTGAAATGAATTCATCTTTTCTGACCAGTCAGAAGTTTGGACACATGCATTTTTCTTTATTTTTACTATTTTTCACATTTTAGAATAATAGTAAAGATGTCAAAAATATGAAATAACACAAATGGGATTATGCAGTGACCAAAAAAGTGTTAAACAAATCAAAACTATTATATATATATATATATATCTATATATATATATATAGATATATATATCTTATATTTTAGATTCTTTCAAGTAGCCGCCCTTTGCCTTGATGGAAAGGCAAAGGCTTTGGAAAGAAATTCATACATAGGATCAACTTCACTATTTATATTTGTCTAAGAAACTAATGTCAAGCATTTAAGCAGAAGCCATTAGATCAAAATGGAGAATGAAAAACATAGAACATTCAGTCAGGTGTGTCCAAACCTTTGACTGCTAGTGTGTGTTTTTTCTTTTTTACCCAGAGAAATGCTTTAATAGTCTGTTTTTTTATTAGGCGCCCTGTCACAGCTGGGCTACAAAATGGCCGATACCTGTGTTTACCAGTGGAGCCAGTAGTCTGAATTTAAACCACATGCTCACAGTAGCCTTCTGAAAAAAAGCTTTTGAGGTAGGCAAGGAGGAAAGGGAGATAAAAAAAAAGAAGAAAAAAGGATGAGCTAGCCGCTGAGCTCGGCCGCTCCCGCTGAGCCGAGGCAGAGTTTCCTCGCAGGCCGTCTCTCTGGTTATGTAAGTGTGCGCTCTCTCTCTCTCTCTCTCTCTCTCTCTCTCTCTCTCTCTCTCTCTCTCTCTCTCTCTCTCTCTCTCTCTCTCTCTCTCTCTCTCTCTCTCAGCCCCTCAGCTAAACTCCCCTCGCTCTCCCCATGCTCAAGCTGTCATGTTTCCTCCTCAGACTCTCTGCACCGGAGTCTGAGCTTTGCGATTGAAACTCTGAAGGAGCGACGGCCGCTGAAAGATGCAGCCGGTCGGTTTCTTCTTTCTTTGAGAGTTTTTCACCAAAGCGGGCAGATGGACAGTTAGCCTGACCGGTCTGCTTCTCTTGTTGCCTTTTCTCTCGCCCGCTCCTCCTCCAGATCTCTCTCTTTCTCTTGCCTTCTTCTTCTTCACACTGTAGGCGAACTGTTGTCTCTCCGCCCGCTTGCCTCTCTGTCTGTCCGCCTCTCACTCTCTCCCTCTTTTTCTGTATTCCTCTCTCTCTCTCTTTTGGACTGTTTATCCTCCGTCTATTCAAAGGCAAAAATAAAAGCGAGAGGCTGAGTCCATCTGGACCTGTTGTGGCATGCCATTTGGTAGCCTGAACGCCGGCCAGCCCTGGGCCGCCATCTGTGCCACTCTTTGTCACAGAGGTACCGCTCTGGGGCATCGCCAGCGGCACTCCATCCATCCACCCATCCATCCATCCATCCGTCCGCTCATCCATCTTCTCCTAAAAAGAAACAGCGAGACAGTCGGAGAGAGAAAATGGCCCTAAAAAGGCCTGTTCCGACTGACTGACTTGCTGCCTCCG
This sequence comes from Centroberyx affinis, assembly GCF_046629955.1. Lineage (NCBI taxonomy): Eukaryota > Metazoa > Chordata > Actinopteri > Beryciformes > Berycidae > Centroberyx > Centroberyx affinis. The sequence goes on along the minus strand of NW_027281577.1, from coordinate 3,437 downwards.
TTACGTAAAGCCTCCAAATTATGTAATGGACAATCTCGGACATCTTGTCCGGTCTTCCTTTTTCTTTGTGGCGTGTCTCGCTGTTTGCTCCGTCTCTCTCCGGTTTGGATGGGAGGATGAAAGGAGGTATGGAGGAGCGTAGCCGTCCAGTGCGGACTCTTCTTATGTAAGCCGGTCAGATTAGTGGGTTGTTGTGAGTCGGTGTGTGTGTGTGTGTGTGTGTTGTTCCTCTTGACAGTCGGTGTGGTTTCACTGCAGCTTCAGGACAGCGGCGGCTTCAAGTCTCTGTGTGGCACTTGACTGCACAGGCTCCGCCACGGGCTCACCTCCAGATGAACAAATAAGTGCCAGTGGGTGGTGGAGTGTGTGTGTGTGTGTGTGTGTGTGTGTGTGTGTATATGAGCATTCGTTGTTTGAGTGTGTATCGGAATAGCGACCTGCTGGGCCTGAGGCTGATCAGCTGTGATGCCCATGCTGGCCTCCTAGCCTGTATACACACACAGTCTCTTTCACTCACACACACACACACACACACACACACACACACACACACACACACACACACACACACAGACTGGAGACATGCCCATGCTGAGAATCCCTGGTCCCTAATTGTTTACCCGTCACATCACCAGACAAGCTCCTCCAGTGGTTCCTCTGACAGCGCGGTCGGTTGTGGTTTGAGGATTTTGGAGTTCACATCATGAAGTTCAGGCCACATCCACACTAATACGTTTTCGTTTTAAAACGCAGAACTTTTGCTACGTTTACGCCTAGCGTCCACACTGCTCCGGCATTTTCGGACCCCTAAAACGGAGACATTTGAAAACGCTGCTGACCCCGTTTTAGTGCGAAAACTCCGGGATTGTGTTTGGACGGGTGGAAATGGAGACTTTTGAAAACGATGACTGATTGGGTCTGATCGGTCTCGACGTGTCCTTCCCTGATTCGTCATGCCCCTATCACGTGACCCTTTTCCGGAAGAAAACAAACGACATCAGCCTTGACTACAAGTGGTTAATTCAACAATCTATGTTTTCCGCCGCCTTGACCACCTTATACTCATGTGTTTCTTTCAGTAACAGTTCCACCTCGTCGTCGGTCCAAGCAAAGAAATCTCTGGTCGTACTTTTCGCCGTTGCTGTTCTTCCTCCGTAGTTTTTTCTGCAAACCGCAGAGTAGACAATCTGCTTCCTGTTTACACCGGCATGCACACGCCCAGTGTACGTGAATGGTCATGTGATATGCGTTTTCAGGTGTGTTAGTATGGACAGAGATTATTTGTGAAATGCTCGTGTGGACGGAGTATTAGTGTGGATGTGGCCTCAGACAGGTAGATCCAGCATGCTGCATGTAGAAGACTTCGACCACATCTGGCCAACGGTAAACAATCACTTAAAGATGTACAGCAGGTCCGTCTCCTCATATAACCCTCTGGATGCCAAGAAGTATAAATTGACTTCCAGAAAAATCCATTGAAAACAGGGCAGCAGCAGAACTCCTTAAACTTTTTTAAGAGGAAATAAGAAATGTTCTTTATTCACGTCTCAGAGGTACGGTGGAGAAAACGCAATCCTGGCCCGTTGAGGTCAAAGCGATATCATTAAAACTTCAACTTCTCGTGATACAGATACTTGTGGTTGAGCACTGCTTGAAGTTCTGTGATCTTTTATTAACCCTCTCATAAATACTAATAATGTGATACTTTATTGATCCCCTGTAGAGAAATTCTCTTCTCACTGGGAGGTCGGAGTGAAGGATCGCAAAATACCAAAATACCCTGAACTCTCTCTGATAAACCGGACTCCTTCGATCCATGTAGCAACAATATGAGAAAAGCCATATACTGTATCTCCAATACCTGGACTGACCTGGACCCACTTCAGTCAGAACAGCAGAGTCACTCCTCATCATCTGTCACAGGCCAAAAACTCATTCTTAAAAATTTGCTCATTCTTAAAAAATGCCTTCTACCTCTCTCCATAGCTCTTATTTTATTTCTTTTCCTAGCACTTCTCTCCTCACTCACACTCCATAAAACAGTTGTTGTTACGATCATTGTTTTTCATGTTACACACTTTCGGCTAGCAGCTGGATTATTAAGATTCACGCACAAAGGAAAGAGAAGGGTTTTCACAAAGGAAAGAGACGGAAAGAGAAGGGTTTTCATGGTCGTAACTTTCCCCAACATTCAGTGGTGGAAGAAGTACTCTGATCCTTTACTTAAGTAAAAGTACTAATACAGCAATGTAAAAATACTCTATTACAAGTAAAGGTCCTGCATGAAAAATCCTACTTCAGTAAAAGTACATGAGTATTAGCAGCAAAATGTAGTTAAAGTATTAAAGTAAAAGTAGTGGTTTGGTCCCTCTGACTGATATTTTATTATATATGACATCATTAGATTATTAACACTGAAGCATCAGTGTGTAAGCAGCATGTTACTGTTGTAGCTGCTGGAGGTGGAACTAGTTTGAACTCAGTGGTTCCCAACCTAGGGGTCGGGCCCCTCCAAAGGGTCACCAGATAAATCTGAGGGGTTGTGAGATGATTAATGGGAGAGGAAAGAAGAAAAAACAAACTTCTGATACACAAATCTGTTTTCAGTTTTTGGACTTTTTCTCTAATCTTTGATTTTTGCTGAAATATTGGATCATTTGAACATTTATTGAAATGAAACCATGTGAGGTTTAGAGGGAAAAATCACTATTTGGTGGAGCTGTTAACAACTCATAGACATCTGAAATGTGACCCGACTACACACTGCTTTTTGTAAGACGTCAAAAGCCAAAAAGGTTGGAAACCACTGGTTTAATCTTTAACAATGTGTTGTATTTTAAAAGCTTGTTATATTATCCATTGTGTCAAATCTCCATCTGAAAAGTAACTAAAGCTGTCAAATAAATGTAGTGGAGTAAAAAGTACAATATTTACCTCTGAAATGTAGTGGAGTGGAAGTATAAAGTAGCATCAAATGGAAATACTCAAGTAAAGTACAAGTATCTCAAAATTGTACTTAAGTACAGTACTTGAGTAAATGTACTTAGTTACTTTCCACCACTGCTTACTGCTGGTTGCTTGCTGTGGAGATGTTGGTGATCTAGAAATCGAAGCCTTTTCTACTGTTGCACTCATTGTCAAGTGTGTGTGTGTGTGTGTGTGTGTGAAGTGGGGGGGGGGGGGGGGGGGGGGGGGGTCGGGGATCGAGGGGGTGGGGGGTTAGGAGAGGTTATGTGGCAGCAGGGTTAGTGGTTCTCAACCTCGGGGTCGGGACCCCCCCTGGAGCCACAAGATGATTCTGTGTGTAAATCAGAATGATTTATGCAGTCTGAAGAAATCCAATTTGGTAACACTTCCTATAATACATTATAATCATAATTATAACACATTATAATGCCATCATAATGCATTATAAGTATAGTTGTAATCATGCATAG